>NC_056574.1:18842775-19142775 GCF_018340385.1 Cyprinus carpio | reverse complement strand
TTGTTCCCTGTTGTAGTTGGAGGTGGTGCAGTTGCATCAACTGGTGTAGTCAAAGGTGGTATGGTAGCATTTACCGTTGCATTATTCCCTGGTGTATTTTGATTTGAAATATATGTGGTTAAGGGTGGAGTTGTGGCATGGTTTGCTGTTGTAGCATTAATTGGTGTAGTCTGTGTTGTAATTGTGACATTGCTTGGTGTTGTTATTGGTGAAGCTGTACTGTTGCTTGGTGTGCTAATGGAAGGAGGAGTGTCATTGCTTCTTGTAGTTTGGAGTGGGGTTGTGCTGTTGCCTGGCTCAGGTAAAGAACCAGTTGTGTCATTGTCTGGTGAAGTTACAGGATGGTTTGTAGCATTCTCTGGTGTAGGCACAAGTGGACTTGTGGTGCTGGCTTCTGTTGTTAGAGGTGCAGGTGAAGCTGTGGCATTTCCTGGTGTAATCGCTGATGAACTGGTAGAATTTTCTGGTACAACTGTAGATAAGCTTGTCACGTCGCCTTGAGTAGATAAAGGTGGAGATGGGACATTACTAGCATCATGCGTTGACAGCAGTGAGGTTGTGGCATTGTTTGCGAATGGTGTAGTTATATTCTCAGATGAAATGCTTGTTACTGCGGTCATCGACCACAAACACATGATCAGAAACAGAAAAAAAGATGATTGCATAAAGATTTGAGAAGCAACATAATATAAAAAATCTCTATCTAAGCATGTCACATAGTCATTATATAAGTGTTTTGTTTTTTGTCAGCTTGCAAAGTTTTTTAGTTGTTTTTCTATACAAATATGCTAGATGGATGTCTTTGGCTATGTAGTTGCTTCTTACAGTTTCTATGTTTTAATTGTCTAAAACATGACTAGATATACCTTTAATCTGCTCAGGTGTGTCGCTGCTCTCCTAATTATTTGATCTGAAGAGTCTCAAGTCATATAGAAGTTTGCAATTATATATCATTCTACTAGAACTACTAGACATAGTTTTTTTGTGTTACCCAGCCATTGGATTAGTTGGCTGGGTCAATCTCACTGACAGCTGAAACAAAAGTGAAAGTGGCATCTACAATCCCTGCCAGTACTGGTAACTCGAATCCACGACCTTTGGGTTAAAAGTCCGACACTCTAACCATTAAGCCACAACTGCCCCACAAGCAAAACACCCAGTACTAATCTAAACTCTATCTGTGGACATGATATTTTGGAATTATGCATCTGATGTATTTTATAGACTGGTGTTGCCAACAATGGATGCGTCCGACTTTTGTACTGGAATTTTCAGACTTTTGTACTGGAATATGGTCATCTCGGGTATGACATCGTTCCCAACTAAGACATAAGACATCTGAGGTAAATGGAACGCAGCATACAACCCAGCTAATGAGGTGAAGAGTGTGGGTTTTTTACATCCTCTTCAGGAGAGACATATTTGGCATTACTATGTGAATGAGCATGTGAGAGTGAACAAATATCTGAATTAAGCTTAAGATAAATAAAAAATAAATAAGATAAATAAAAATGACCTATGTGTCAAAACAAAAGCTCTTTAAACGCAATTCTTCAACTAAAGTGTGTTAATATTTATTGGAGTGTCTATTCTCTGCCTTTTGGCAGAGGTTATTTATACTAACTCCGCCCACCACTGTGTGGTTGAGCTAGACAACATTACAAAAGACTCCTATCAAATAGCAGTACTGGTGAAGCAGGAAGGAGTGTGACAGTAACTTTTGTCTATTGCTATCTGCACTTATATCTCTAAGAAAATACTATTTTCCCTTAGTGTAAAATAATCTATATATAGCCTCTTCCAATAATTTATACATAGCTACAGGTAATAGTTGCTCCTCTAAAACACTTAAAGCCCATCTCTATGTCATTAAACACACAAAAGACAGTAAAACAACAAGATAAAGGATCCAGTTATAAAATAAACAATGGCACAAGTTGAACAATGCAGACGTGTTTTGGTTAAATTGTTTTCAAAACATATACAAAGCTTGAGTGAGGACTCAAGCTGAGGACTGAATGACTGAACTTTAAATGACTTGAATGAGAAAACAAAATATTTTTTTTCCAAATTTTTTTCACGTAAAAGAAATATCAAATGTATTATGATAAAAGATTTCTGCTTCATGTAACTTCTGAAGCAACAGCATATTAGCAAGAATGTTTTATTGAGCTAGCTGAGGTTGGTTTATATATATAAAATAATGTCTGATATGTTAACTTCATCTGTAACTGAAATTAAATAAAAAAAATTAATGACTGGACTAGCTGATGTTTTGTATTGGAAGTGGTAAACATGCCCTTACCAGCAGTATCAGTGATTGGGCTGTCTGTTGCATCACTGGTTAAGTCTGTGCTTGTGGGGGATGTGGCTACAGCTGTAAAAAAAAGAAAATAAATAGACAAAATTGGTCAGATGATATGAGATATATAGACAACAATTACATACAATCTTGGAACACAAGTTTCAATCTTCATTCAGTTCCTGTAAGTCTGTCTCATGTAATCCAATCAGGAACACCCAGTTACTAATTCAGCAGTCAATCAGGTACTATTTACTGTCAAACACACAAACTGCACAAAACATGCATTGCATCCTGTTAGTAATTCCATTAGGTTCTAAGAACAAACAGTCATAAGGTGACTGACACCTGCAGTTATATTCTGCTTGTCTTATTACTTAGCAACCACACACAAAGTCCTACAAACATTTATATTGCTTTTAATGTCTCACATTAGGAGACCTTAGTAAAGGAAAATCCAGTTTAATGGATACCTTTAGATGGATAATACAGTGGGCTGTGTCTCAAACAATGTTTTCAGCAAATAATGACACGTACACATTCCCTGTGGATTTAAGGCAGAATTGCTTAAATATTAAGATCCACCAGACTCAGAGGCACTACATTCAAATTAGAAAAATCTGTTTCCCTTCATAGTTTATCACATTCTGAAGACAAAAAGTGAAAGCACAATGGATATTCTAAAAAAAAAAATACATAATTTCAATTGCTGAATACCAAAAAAGGTATAGGGTATTGACATAAATTGTGTGTGTGTGTGTGTGTGTGTGTGTGTGTGTGTGTGTGTGTGTGTGTGTGTGTGTGTGTGTGTGTGTGTGTGTGTGTGTGTGTGTGTGTGTGCATTTTATGTAAAGTATACTACAGATATATACAGCTAAAAAAAATGACTGACGAATCCTGCATTTTGTATTAAACAATGAAAAATAATAACACATCTTGTTTGTTTTCACAAGGGCAGTGCAGGACTTAGGGTGATTAGCCAGGAAACTAAGTCTGAATGAGAAATGAGGCTTTCTGTGTCAAAGAGCACATAAGACTTCTCTTATGACCAGAGCAGAGGTCAGGTCAGATGGGATCTTACTGGAATGTACTAAGTTAATTAAATTTATTACAAACATATGATCTCTTATATGAGGATAAAAGTGGCCTGGACAGCAAAGGTTCAGAGTTTTATTTCTATATAATTTTTTATTTATTAATGAATAAAGTCTAAAAGTAAAAATATAAACAATTATTTGAAGCTTTGCAATGAAAAAAAGTTTACTTTAATATCTAGTTGGCTATTTGTCAAGCCCTAACTGACATCAATGGAAAAGGGAAAATCATACAATTTGATTTAAGAATACAGATTTTTTTTTGTTGTTGTTGTTTTTTTTTATTATCAACAGGACTGTTAATTCATAGTTAGTGGTAAATAATATTCAACAAAACAAGAAATAAATCAACAGATAATTTAAAACCAACCAAATTTTCAACATATCACGTTTGATTTGCTCTAGATTTAATAATACAATAGGTATTATCAGGCCAGTTGCATAAACTGCTTGGACTAGTCTTAAAAGGTTAGACATTTCTTATATTTTTTTTCTTCAAGACTAGTTGTAACTTTTTTAATTCAGTTACAGAATGGTAGATTGGTCTAATTTGAATTGGGAAGTATGACTGATTACCCCTTGTCTACTGTTATTTGGTTAAACTAGTTCTTAAGACGCAGTGTTAACGTGGTGTTTATATAACTGACTCATTAAAGATTCTAATAAAATATCAAATAAGAGGTGAGGCATTAAAGCCAATAACTTTAAGGTCAGTTTAAGTTAGTCAACTAATTACAGACTACTAGCCTCCTGAGGGAACTCAAAGGATACATTTATAAGGGTGGCCCTAGAATTCAGCCACATTCTCACAGTAAGCATTCATTCAGATCAAAGGAAATCAAGTTGCTTCTGTTCTGTTACCAAAGTCGCTGATGTCTCAGCACCCTGTCCTCTACCCAGATTCCACTACTGATATGTACAGAAAGCCCTCTATTTCTCAACTAACGTGTGTGTGTGTGTGTGTGTGTGTGTGTGTGTGTGTGTGTGTGTGTGTGTGTGTGTGTGTGTGTGTGTGTGTGTGTGGCAGGTATAAAATGACCTTGGAGCTTGTCTCACTCCCTGTCACACAGAAACACACCCACTAGATTTTTGAACTATGTGGCAATAAGCTTAAGTAAAAGATCTGTTAGTTAACTCTTTCTCCGCCAGCATTTTTGAAAAAAGTGATTTTGATGATTTTCACTCAAATTTGAAGGCCTACAATATATTTTGCTGTATGAATATTTGAATATGCAATACACCAAAATAGAGATCAAAGCCTCTACTTAAAAAAAAAAAATAAAAATCTGTTTTATTCTAGCATAAAGCATTTTTATCATCACTTGAATATAAGTAGGTTTTATAAAAAAAGAAAATCACATTTTTATCAAAAACTACATCTGGATAATATTCAATACGATTATCAAGGCATAAATCCAGTAAATGGCTTCCATCAATACCCCCAAAGCTTGCACAGCCATATACCACTTCCTGGATCATCATTTTACTCCATAACATTATGCAGTTTTCATTTATATGCTGTCTATTGCTGATGATCGCATTATTTAGCATATGCATCTGTTTATATAAGAGATTGCACAATTTTCCATCCTGTGCACGTGTGTTTTTTGTTCGGGAGGTTTTGTACTTATTCAGAAGATGTGTAATGGAGAGTGTGACATGTAGGGGTTGACAGGCAGATCTGAAATGCCCTGAGGCTGGAATCTTCTGCAGTCGTGGCCTCTCTGCTTCAAAGTAGCAAACTTGATGCCAGGAAGCAAGAAAACCTAACAACTACGAACTGCTTTCACCTCCACCTCCCACAGATAAACACACACACACACCCATACTCACTATCATCCTGGCTCTCTAAAACACACGCAACCTTCTTATTCTCATAACCCAACACAAAGACCATGTCTGACTTTCTCTGACACGCACTGATGGCCCTCTCGGTTTAATTATCTCCTCCATTCACTCCATGGCTCAATTAAAGTCTTTTGTTAAGTAAGAAAATAGGCTTCATCCGAGTCAATAGCCAAAGAGGAGTTTTGGTTATCAGACAAGGTGTTAAATACACTTTAATTGTGTGCAGCAGCTACAGCTAAAACTATTTAAATATATAGAATCATACCGTGTTTAACGACAATGGAAAGAGAACTGATGTTTGTTTACACCCTTATCTTTTTACAGCAAGGGTGTGAGTAGAACAGTACGTCAGTCTACACACACTGTCATCTGATGTTTTCACAAGTTTTTTTACAACCATAAAAAAACTCCTTCACACGGCTTTATCTATTTTGATAATATCAGTAGCATTTGGAGCTTTCGTGAGCTTTGTTTAGAGTTCCTGGTGCTCCAAAACTACTTCACAATCAGAATAATTTTGTGCCGTAAAAACAAAAAGGCCATGTAAAACAAGTTAATATTTAACTGCAGATCGTGTTAACTAAATAATAATCATTATTATTAATAATTATTATTAATTATTAATTAGTTAATTAATTATGATTATTAATTATTATTATTATTATTATTATTATTAAATATAAAATAAATAATAAATTACTGACCTCATCAAAAATTAAAATGAAAACAGTAAAATCTAAAAGTCAATTATAAATTGTAATCAATACTGTATTATACTATCTACTAAAAGTATACAAATAATACAAAATTAACAATTAGACTGCAAATTTACCTAACAAGGACTTATAGAGCTGTGACATTAATTAAAATAACAATTAATATCTGATACAATTTTAAGTAACATCCTCACTATTAACATTTGAACCAACCACTAACATTAAGTTAGGAACATGCTATAGCCATTAACGATAACTCAAATCATATGGCTTGTTAATAAAAAATAATCAGACTGATGTACTTTTAATTTGGACCCGCAGTCAACACACTAGCAACCACAAAGCAAAAATGATAACAACCCACCCTGCAAACAAACTAAGAACGCCTTTTAAACCTCTTAGCAACATCTTGGCAACCATTCACAATGCCATAACACTGTAGCACTCAAATTTTCTAGATAGTTATAGCATTTTTGGTTTACATAGCACTTGAGCTAAATTCTTGTTTTAAATAATTTTGTTCCCCTTACCTTTTTTGGTTCCTTAACCACACTTCCTTTTCCTGCCATGTGTAGATGCAACAAGCCATTATAATGCCATTTACTCTCCCTTACTCTCTCTTACAAAGGCTTACAAATCCCTAAATGGCTCTTAGGTAACAGATGGTTCTCTGCACTAGTACGAGTAGAGTAGAGTAGAGTAGAGTAGAGTAGAGTAGAGTAGAGTAGAGTAGAGTAGAGAAGAGAAGAGAAGAGAAGAGAAGAGAAGAGAAGAGAGAGAGAAGAGAAGAGAAGAGAAGAGAAAGAGAAGAGAAGAGAAGAGAAGAGAGAAGAGAAGAGAAGAGAAGAGAAGAGAAGAAGAGAAGAAAGGAGAAGAGAAGAGAAGAGAAGAGAAGAGAAGAGAAGAGAAGAGAAGAGGAAACAGCCTGATTACAAAAAATAAATAAATGAATAAAAAATCATGTTATAAACAATTTCTGAAAGGAGGTATTATAATAATATATTTTTTTTTTTTTTAAGCGAATAATTTGTATTTATATTCTTGTAGTTTTATATGAATCTTAATTTACAAACAAGACAGCATTCATTAATTATATTGGTTGCGTTAGAGAGCTTCTTTATCCCTCAGATGCCCAGATTAGCATTACAGTACTTTGCCTGGATTAGAGCTCTCTCTGAAACAAAGGCTTTATTCCACAATCCTCCCTCTCCCGGCCTCAGATGGTCCAATAACACAATTTAATTTATTACTTGTTCAAAAACATCACATCACAGGTCTGTTTCTGACAAGATATTGGAGTATCAAGGAAGCAGCAATTGAATTACTTTGCTTTTGTACAACAGTTCAATAAAAAAAAGTTAATAAGTTAATATTATACTTACTGCTGGCTACTATGTCCACTAACAAAAAATCACAAACAATCCACATCAGAGCAATTAGCAACACACTTTAGTGGTCTTTGTTTTGGTAACAAATGATTCAGTGTTTTTGAATGAAATGATTTAGCGAATGATTCAAGGACTCATTCATACCTTATACCCGTACCTTATTTACCCCTTATTTTATTTACCACTGGTCGCTCCTATTGTGCTGACCCTACTCTGAAGTAAGAGTTAATTTAGTCCCCCCAAAAGGCATTCCTATAACCAAATCCATTCCCAGTTTCTGCGGTGCGAACATGCCAAAAAGTACGTACTTACACCAATAGTTGTATTAGTAATTTAAAGTATATTAATAACTATATGGTACATTTATACAATGGTACATAGGAGCTTTTGAAAAGGTACTGCCCAAGTGACAGTTCTGTACATTTTTCTGAGAATGCATGGCCACTTCGTTTCATTCCTGAATGAATCAGTGTTTTAGAACAAATCAGTTGAGTGAATGATTCAACTGATTACTCAAAAAGACATATGTGGGATACCTTTAATCCCATATTTTAAATACTGTCTCTCTCTCTCACACACACATGTTTGTCATTTCCCTCACATATGACATCTTGCCATCTATCTGCCTTTCCCTTAAAGGTAGTACATAATGTGGTGTCATTTCTATACACAGTTTATTATCTGTCTAACTAGGACTCCTGTATGCCATAATGATAATTTATCATTTGAAATTTGAGCTAAATTTATGAAACAAACATATCAGTTTGTGATCAGTGAATATCAGATTAAGGCTGTGAGATCACAATAAGAGATGCAACACAAAAGCACATATTCTGAATGAAACACAGGATATTTGATATCTGTGGTAGCTACTAAACTAAAGGATGTTACATAGCCAATCCCAAGAGTGCTCACTCACACCCAATTGTGTGTCCGTGAATGGAAAGTCTCATAGTCATGGTACAGTGACTCACAACAGACTAAACTTCACTCCACTCAAAATGCAAAAACATTATAGCATTGAAACTTCTGATCTTTTCTGTTTAGTTGATTTCTGATAGTTGTGCCATAATATCCTGCCCAAAAATCGTCTAGGGGTTTTGTGAGTCAAATGATTCCAGGTTTTAAGAGTCAAAAAGGGCTCAATTAGTTGCTAAGAGCTGAAAGATCCAATAAGAACCAATAAGAACAGTAATTAGTAAACAATAAATTAACTTTATTTTTCTTTTATTATTATTTTTTTTAGGCAATTGTGGATAAAGGGGGAAGAATTGAAGAATAAATGCATGTTTATTATTACTATTGGTTGTTTCATTTAATGTAACATTACTTTGAGATCTATAATTTGAATCATTCAATTAGTTATTCAGATTGTTTCCCACTGACAACAACTGTAACCAAGTGACATAAAAAAAAACAGTAACAATAGACCCTTTCATTATTAGACCTATATTAAATCTACTAAAAGTAGCAGTTTCTACTGCATGTTGTATAGAGCTCTTTAGAGGGACAAACTGACTATTTAAAATGTTGACATGAAATCAAGACAAAGTGCACTCTCATTTACAATTTTTTTTATTTATTTATTTATATTATTTTATAAAAATGTTTATTTATTTATTTATTTTTTTACTTTTATTGCTTCAGCAACTAGTTTTAGAGCCTTAGAAGTACATTTGAATAACACATTTTAGTGGTGCGTTAAAGACAACGGTGAATGTCTATCATGGCTAAAAAATACTATCTAGGTTGTCAGCTCACTAGGTTTTGCTTGTCGAGGAGCAACACGTCTTTATTTTATTCCGCTTAAAAGCCGGATCGACTGCTGAAAGTCTTATGTGCTCAAAGTCTTCCACGGGATCATTCATATGTGCCTTAAGTTTTGTTTGTTGTTGCAGGCGAAAGTTTTGTCTCTTACAAACACTTCTAATCTCAGACGATTATTAGTATAAAACTAAAATGTAAGTTTTTCCAGCACTCGAGACTGTCCATGGTCCTTAAAGCTTAACACGGTCATGGCGCAAGTCAAATCATTACATACCAGTGGGTTAGTCTACAAAATAAAATATCACTAGTCTTTCTTTTCAAATATAGATTATTTATTATATATCTATAACAAACCCATCAGCACACACAAACACACGCAGATCGCAGGCTTACCTGAAGTCGAAATAAATATTAATAGGAATAGTTGATGCGACAGTAACATGGTTCTCTACTGAAGTGTCGTTTATACAAAAAATAAAAAATAAAATAAAAAAGATGCAAAAATAATGGAAACAGAAGATGTCTTCCGTGTCAAGAGCTTTATGTCCGTTAACTCGGTGGCTTTCGGAGGTTAATTTCCTTTGGGGGATAGAGATCCGCTACAGGTGGCTTTAAAGAGGCAGCGGGTTAAATACGCCTGCAGGGGGGAGGATACATAAGCTACAAGCTAGATTGCGAAACAGGCTCTTGAAATCAGTGTGGCACGTTCATATCTTTTCATATCTCCAACACACCCAACATTAAGAAATGCACGTATATATTAATAATCTTAACAAACAACCAATAATAATAATAATAATAATAATAATAATAATATTAATAATAATAAACATTTATTTATTTATTTATTTATTTATTTATTTATTTATTTGTATATAGTTTAAGCCATGGCATTTAAGTCGTGACATTTGCCAAGTATGGTAAACCATACTCGGAATTGGTGCTCTGCATTTAACCCATTCAAGTGCACACACACAGCAGTGAGAAGTAGTTTGTATATCATTGCTCTTTTGTTGATTTTGATTGCTTCCATTGTCCTTATTTGTAAGTCGCTTTGGATAAAAATGTCTGCTAAATGACTAAATGTAGATGTATTTGTTTGTTTGATCATTAGTTTTGTTTGTTGAATCAAAATGACAGTTACGCATTAAAACATTAGTAATTAGTAGAAGTAGTAGTAGTTATTAAATATATAATCCTGTGCGACACGTTTGGTTTAACGTCATGGTTCTGTTTAGAAAATGTCATTTAACAAGGACCCCTTTATTGAAATCAATGGTTAACTCCCTATTTTTAAATTTTCTGAGCTAGACTTGCTGTGGGGTACTATAGATGTTGCTTTATTTGCATCAGTTTGGAGCATTTGCATCAATGTGCAGTTTATTTGCAATAGCATGAATAATGGGAATGAGGTCAGAAAATCCATCAGGACTCACGTAAAGAGCTCCCAATTTATAAATCAATTGGAATAGAGATGTTGTTTTTTTGTGTGTGTGTGTGTCCATGAGGAAACATGCTTATAAATCACAAAGAATTTTTTTTTTTGAAAATACAGTTTATTATCTATACACAGTTTATTATCTATACACAGTTTATGATGTGTCTAACTAGGAGCCCTGTCTACCATAACGATAATTTATCATTTGAAATTTGAGTGAAATTTATGAAATAAACGTACCAGTTTGTGATCAGAGTATCAAATTAGGGCTGTGAGCTCACAATCAGAGATGCAACACAAAAGCACATATTCTGAATGAAACACAGGATATTTGATATTTATGGTAGCTACTAAACTAAAGGATGTGAAGGAATCAATCCTAAGAGTGCTCACTCACATCCAAAGTGTGCATGTGTGTTTGTGTGTGTGTGTGCGTGCGTGCGTGCGTGTGTGTGTGTGTGTGTGTGAATGAACATTGGAGAGTCTCAGAGTCATGGTTCAGGGACTCACAACAGACTGACTCTCACACAAAATGCAAAAAAAATTGTAGTATTGAAACTTCTGATCTTTTAAGGGGATATAAAATACAGTTTGTACAGTATACAAACTTAATTTTGATAGGAAATCCAGTGCGTGTGTGCGTGTGACTTTTTCATATTTTATTCTGTCACACTTGATTCATATATTGTATATGACATTGAATTATAATTAGAAACAGGAGGTGTAATTATTATTATCTATTAACCTATATCGTCATATTGTAAGGAGTTGGTCAATTATAGCACACCTTATTTTGAAACATTTTACAAATTCTTTTTCATAAGAGCTCAAGCCTTCAAATAAGATATGTATTTTATGAGGCTATAAAAGGGCTCCTGCTTTGATCTAAATCATATTTGGAAATGTCAGGTTAACAGGCATTTTTGATGTTTGCAGACTTCATGATGAAGCATGAGTAAACCCCACCAACAAATATGAAAAATTAAAACCACAGAGAGGAAAACAGTATGAAAAAAAGTCTGACGTCAAAGTTTTATAGTTCTGATTCATTCTGAAAACTCGTTAAGAACTTCACAATAAGGGTCAGAAGCACTCATATATCTCCAATGGAAACAGTCTGTTTGATACTGTTTTAAAGAAGAATGTCTTGACATTTAGTGCTCAAACTCCTTCACTTGTATCAAGTAGCAACAGACACTCCCTTCTTATCACTTTGGAAAATTTGAGGATTGCCAAGAACAGGATGGCAACATAGGCCTTTTGTTTAACCAGCAATGATAAAAAGAACAACTGTGAACACTCCAAGCTCCAACTGATAAAACTTAGTCATGCCAAGACTCATGACATGCCACAGCAAAATGTCAGCAAAAAAAAAAAAAAAAGGTTAATAATTTGTTCTATTGGAACATATTTCCTTGGTATTTTCTTGTCAGGCACCTATGTAAAATAAACATAAAAATTTACGAGAAAATTTCCATATAGGGATATTGTATATCCTAGGTTTCCTGATCAGAACATCGTGTAATGGGAATATCTTTGGTCCTCCAGGTCTAAACTCTCATCTTCTGAATGTTCTGAACACACTTAATTTAAAGTTTATCAAAAGCTTCCCCTTGTGTGTCATTTATGTGTGATAAAGTCTGATCTGTGCTGGCATTCAGATGATGTAAGAGGGTAAAGAGTTCTAGAGTTAAGGCAACCATATTGTTAACATTTCAAATGGCCATAAAGACAAATGGGGGGTTGTGTAATGAGGAGGTCTTGAACTCTAATCTGTGCAGGAATGCAAAGTCATTCAGTGGTGAGTGTATCAGTATAGTCAGTGTAGCAATGGCACCAACAGGAATATACCACACATCAGATTTTTCCATCTCAGCTAGCAAAAATATGTTTTACTAAATTTCCCATTAAGTCATAAAAATGTTCTTTTTTGAAATGTTCTTTGAATGTTCAAAGCATCCAGTTTTTTAAATGTTTCAGAAATGTTTTGTGTAAACATTAAGGGAACATTCCATGTTATCATTTTGCAAACATTAAGGTAATTTTAAATGTTCTCTGAAAAAAAGTAGTCAAATTAAAAATAAAAAAAATAAAATACAATAAAAAAAACACTAGAAGTGCAACTAAAATGTTTTTAAGTCTTGATCCAAGATTCTCCATCACTTTTACTGCAGGTTATTTAGGTTAGTTCAGCGCTGCTGATGTGGGATTGAGGAAGTAGATTTAATTCTGCCTTCACGGCTTTAGACCTTCACTGGACTAAAATGCTAGCATTTTGGGTTAAGCATCACAATTACGCACTAGATGTACAAGGAAGCTCATTTTCCCTAACTTTTATATTTCATAAGAACTGTTTACATATGAAAATCTGAGGGAATCCAAATAAGCATTGCGATATGCAGGCAAATCATCATAGAGAGATAGCTAGCCCGCATTGTTCCAAGAATGGCATAGAGAACTTGGGAAATTTGCAGCATATTAAAATATTTTATTGTCTAGTTAAAAGAATAGATGTTTAAGTTTAGTACATATAGGGTTTTGAATAAAGACCTTTCAGGGAGACTCAATAATAAAAGTGTTAATTATTGGGGTACTTTATCAGACCTGTTTATTTGAGTAAAATGTATTAGTATTTTGTGTAGACTTTTGTTGAAAACTTTGAGCAAAATGGAAAACAGGTGAAAGTGTTCAAAGAAATGTGTCTTTGTTTTGAGAACTGAATAAATGATTTGTCAAATTGAGCCAATTGTATCAATTATGCACTGTAAAAAAAAATGTTCTGTGCTATCTACTTAATATATATATATATATATATATATATATATATATATATATATATATATACACACAATACTACAATTGTAATAATACAATAATACTACAATTGTAATAATACAATACTGTATGCAGCTAGACAGCTCAAGTGTTAGCAAAGCTTCTGTTCATTGAGCAAAGCATCATGTGTTATAGTGTTATCATGCAGTTATCCACAAACTAACCATAAGCTCTACTCTTCTGCACAGTGATAATTACAGAAACGTCAACATAACAGAAACTCTTTCAAATGTCCATAACTGAAAAAAAAAAAAAAATCCATAACTGAACATTAAACATTAACAGATATTTCCATTCACTCAAAAACACATAGAATAGCACTTCATTTCAATATTAACTCTCCATATCCAGCCATATGCAAAGCATTGTAAGTATTTTTTTTTTTTTTTACAGTGTAGTGTGTTAGCAATTAAGAAAACCTGAAATGTGATTGGAACATGATTGAGTTGGGGGAGGGGAGTTTTCTAACTTCTAAGCTTCACTCTTAAAGTAAAGTGGTCTTATTATGTATTTATGTTATGTGATTGGAACATGAATGGAGGAATAAAGTGGTCTTACTCACAACATGTATTTACATTCAATTTGTCAGTTGTTACTTGTTACTGACATATCACAGGAAGTAAAATGAGGAAACAGATGCTCTCAATAATAGACTCTATGACACATCTGAACAGCTGATTTGATTTCTTTTCCTCAAGGGGTTCTAAACCATCAACCATGGTTGTTTGGCAAGATTGCTATGTTTGGGTTTGTTGTTTTTATGTGTGGCCAGTCATTCATCAGAAGGACAGGATACAGCGAACTGTGATTAATCCTTGTGCCTTTTATTAAAGCAGAAGGAAAACAAATCTAAGTTCTTAAGGTTATGCTAAACTTGACAGTCGTGCAGCTGCAATATTAATTTAAAAAAATGGTCAGCCTACAAGAACCCACAAATCAAGGGCGATTTTAGTCAAATAAGTTATTTTCTCTTTTGTACATGTTAAAATCCCATTAATCAAATCAAATAATTTTGGTTTCATGTTATAAACTAAAAATGTTTTATAATATGGGAATTCTTTGGTAATAAAAGTAGTACACAGTATACAAAATAAAAATAATAAAATAAAATTGAATATATATATATATATATATATATATATATATATATATATGTATGTATGTATTATTTTACATTGTTTATATTTTTTTTTATATTTTTTTATATATGTATATTTATTTATTTATTTTTTTTGTTTTGTTATCACAGACATAAATCATCATACGTCACTTATTTTGTCTGTTAACGAAAATGCATTCTGAGTTCAGATCCACTGGGAAGTCTGTTCCAGGATAAGGAAACCACATAAAATATATCAATTCTTCCTTATTGTTCTGGTTTCAGTGGAAGCATGGAGTGCATGAATGTAAACAAATAACAAATGGGTGTTGTTAGAAACATTAGAACAGCATTCTCATAATATTGCATAATTGATAAAGACTGTATATGTCTCAGTGATGCCAAACTAAAAATGTAGTATCTTAAAAAAACAAAAGTTTCAAAGTAGACCAGGGATTTCCTCCTAATTTTGTCAAAAACTATCACAAAATGGGAAAATATTAATATAAAAAAAGAAAGCATCACAGCTTGAAGCTCATACGATCAATAGATGCTTGGCTGAAATGCGTGACAGTCTCCTCTGTTCAAGTGACAACTCTCTGTTTGATTAGTTATGGTCAGACAATCATACATCTTTATGGCTTTATGACATTCAGGTTGCCATAGTGACAAAGGCCACTCGGTGCTCCACTGTAAAACTTTGTTAGAAAGTTGCTCCTTTGGCCTAATTGCTTACTGGGACCGATACTAATTAAGAAACCATTTCCTAATCAGTGCTGAAGTTATTTTGAAGAGTTAATTTTCATAGCAGTGGCCTATCTAATGTGTGATGTGAATGGCTACAAGGGAGTAGTTTGTGGACTTTAAACCTTTTGAGTGACAGTGCGTGCCTAATGTTTTATTTTAATACTATGCTTGAGACAATTAAATAGCAGGCCTCAAATCATTGCATATTCTTATGCATGTATATTTGAAAAGTAATAATAATTTTATGGATTAAATGTATAAATAAATAAATAAATAAAAGATAAAATAAAAAGGGGGACACGCCCACCCCATCGATCATATTTTGCATCAATTCAAAACATAGGAGGTCTAACATTTTTTTCATACATTCAAATGACTTCACAAACAAAATGAACAAAGCATTTGTTATTTATGAAGCTGAGTTTATTGCCCCCGGAACGAACAGGACCATAAATATCTCTCTTGACTATAATTCTATTAAAACTTCCTTGATGTTGTAAGATACGAGCAGGGGTGCATTAACGCACAGGCTTTGAGGGGCTGAAGCCCAGGGGCCTACACTTGGGAGGGGCCTACTGGCTGCTGGGAAATTATATTTTTCGAATAATTATTTGTATATATGGAAGTTTGCAGCAGTGACAACAGCATTCTGTAAACAAACTTAAACACTCATTTTCAGCGATGCCCTGCTTGTAGTATTTGTAGTGAATGGTTCAGTTAAGGTTTCCCCCACACAGTTTGTATAGTTGGTATGTTCCATCGATATATTGTAAGCACGGAATGCACAAAGCGCTAGTAAAGAAGCCTAGAACTAGCGCAATTCTGTTTGCGTGTCTCTCTGCATTCGGACTTTTCTACGCCCCTCGGGCCGGGCTTGGGGCCAATTTTCACGTCAAAGTTCAGACACGGGCCGGGCCTTGGGCCTGTTTAAGGCTTCTCATGCCCTTTTACAGAGTGTCTATTTACACTAAGTGCAAATAGCCTCCCTTGTTGGCAGAGGCTATTTACACTAACTCCGCCCACCAACATGTGATGGGGCTAGTCAACATTACAAAAGAAAGTCGTTAGTCATCAGCTCTAGTGGTGTAGATGATAAAATGTATGTTATGACCTTTTTGGCGTGATTGACCAGGGTTCGAATCCACCTTTTGGCTAACTTTTTTTCTCCCTTTTCAAATTTCAAATCACATCAGAAAAGCATTTATTTTCAATAAAAATTAGGGAGATGATCAAAAGGTTGAAAATAAAGTAACAGGTAGGGTTGGGGTAGGTGTAAGGAGGGCTTTATTGTCCCAAGGTGGCATCCATTTAATAATTTGAATTAAAATTAAAATTTTCACTCAATAAGTTATTACTGCATGCTGTTTTATGATGTACAACAATACTGGGGTGCAGATAAATGCCACTATTTGCAATAAGTAGTAGCTATAAATAGCAGAAAATCCTGCTATTTTAACATAGTGTAAATAGATTTTGTAGTTGTTTGAATTTAATCTATGGCTATTTGCACTTAGTGTAAAAAGCATCTGTGCAAAGAGCCTAAATAGCATCTCTTGCTATTTGCACTTAGTGCAAATAGCCCCTATCACTATTTACACTTAGTGCAAATAGCCACTGCCTTATTTTTATATTTTAGACCCATCAACTAGTGATGAAAAAAAAAGCCAGGGATGGGGGGCCTACCATAATGGTGCAGGGGCCTCTGGATATCTTAAGGTACCCCTGGATAAGAGTAAAACTTGAACTTAAACTTAAAAATGCTTTGATCAACATTTAGCAACACATAAAATGGGCCACCGTCTAGAATACAATGAAAATATGTTTGTGATCTAAATGTTTCATATACACTTTTAAAAACATATAATAATATAGGCTGCAATGTAGAAAGGTAAGGTATAAGACAACATCTCGTGTATTTCTATTACTATAAAAACTCCATAATTTCTACCATCAAGTTGGTATAGAAGGAAAGGGGATTTTTAAATTTTTATTTTTTATTTTTTTATTTTGTAATTTATTTTAATATTGTAATGGCAAATATGATTTTTTTTATTTTTTGGAAACAATGGCTTTTTTATATATATATATATATTATATATATATATATATATATATATATATGCCTGAACTTGTTTAAGGTTTTGCAGAGAGAGTGGTTTATTTGACAAATTGGTTTAGGCTATTAAGAATTTGGTTCTGAGAAATGGGTTTAGTGTCTTAGCAAATGTGAAAAACTCTGTTTTGCATTAATTGCTGAATTTTAGAAAGGTTTACCTCTTTGTAATTACTTTAAGTTATGAGAGTAAACTAATTGCTCTGATTGTTACCTTGATTTATGGTCACCGTGACAGAGCAAAACTCAAGATTAGATTCAAATTCACCCCACTTTTGCATTAGTGGTTCAGAACCTTAAATCCACTTACTTAAGCTCTTCAGCTCAAAAAGATATGGCTTGTTTAACAAATAAGATACTGAAGGTGTGGATTCTGCTTAGTACAGCATGTACAAATGTCTCCCAAGCATCACACAATGGAAATAAATCCATGCATCCGAACACACTGATCTCAGCATTTTTATTGTTTTTCCTAATCAATAATAAAAGTCAAAATGGACAGGTATAGCCCTGTGTATCAGATCACAAGAATCTGTAATAAAATAAGACAGGAGAAAAAAAGATCATTAGCTACAAATTTGGCATGGTGACAAAAAGGGAGCAAAAAGAAAACATTTTGAAAAGTGTACATGCAAAAAAAAAAAAAAGAAAAAAAGTAGTGTTATTAACGGTAAAAAGAAAAAAAAAAAACGTTCAAGAATATACGGCGTGAAGCCAAAAAAGAACAAAATTAAAATAAAAATTGTCAAGAGATCCTTCTGGTGGCAACCACTGACAGACTGATGGCTGGCATTATTCAAGCCACATCATTCAAGGCTTAACGGTGTCTGAGGGGGCTTTACACATTGAACCGGAAATCATATTTCAGCTGTGCTTCACATTTACAGAACATAACTGCAGGGCACAGGCTGAATTTAAAACAAAAATAAATTGATAGCCTGTGCACAATCTGAATAAATTTAGATTTCAACTCATAGCATCTTTAGATCTCCTGACCTTACAGTTATTGAAACAATACAGAGTGACCAACTTCAAGAACCTTGCGTTCAGAAAATTGTCTCTGAAGAGGGAAAAAAGTACATAGTACAAAAAAAGAAAAAGACAAGCTGTCATGGCAAAGGGACTATTTGAGGTGTTTCTTAACAGTAGCCACATCAGTCATGCTACATACAGTCACTCTTTGATATCCCTGCTTCTGTGACCAGTGATATGAGGTATAAAAACATCAGCTGTGATGATTTCATTTTAGTCATCACACTTCTCATTAATGTGATTATTATTATTAGCATTATTGTGAAAAGAGTACCCCAACCTTCCTAAATGAGTCCTAGTGGTCAGTTTGTGTTCCCTAAGAGAAGTCCGCCTGTCAAACAATCTTGCATGTGGTTCTGTCTTTGGGGATCGGTAGGCAAAACACATGAAAAAGGAACAACATTAGATGACAGTAATTAAAGGACAGTGTAACAGCAGCCAACAGCGCTGATGGAAGACCGTTGTTGATTAAAAAAAAAATACAATAATACTTGTACAGTACAAAATCAAACATATAAAAATGTAGTTCAAGGTAATACTTTGCCCTGCATGCACACTGCAATAAGTCGGCTAAATTCCTTTTGGACTGTTCCATCAGTATATTTAGGACCAATACTATATAAATTACTAAGATCGGGACTTTTTACAAGTCGCCTCTGGTGAAAGGCTAAAAAAAAAAAAAAAGCAACAACAAAAAACATTGTAATTGGTAAAACAGGGGCCATTTTACCACAAAGCACATTTTCCCAACCCAATACTTTTGAAGTAAAGCAAAAAGGAGAAGAAAGACCCACCTCTATAACCTGCCCTGCATCCATGAGAAGCTGGGAATAAAATATAAAAAAGACACCCTACACTCCCGCCCCAAGAAAAGCCCACCCTTAGTTCCAGCAAACACATCCCATTGAAACTAACGTTTTCAATAAAAAAAAAAAGACCTTATCGTTGGCTTTTTCAACATAATCTACGCTTTCCTAAAATGAATCTGTCCACTGCCCCCTTTTAAAAACAGCATGTCAGTTACACAGTTCACATTCTGTGTGATCAGCCTGGGTAGTTTCATTCACCATGTAAAATTAACAGGATCAAAAAAGTGCTAAATGGGATTCTTTCTGACGAAGAAGGGAAAGGAGGAGTGGATGGAGGGAGAGAGGGATGAGCAAGCCAGACAGGTGCAGAAGAATCCCATGATGTGGCCTGTGCCAAGAGGCACTTACACGCTCACATGCAGCGCCCTCTAGTGTATAGCCCTTGGCTTCACAATCCAAGGGAAAAAAAGAAGGACAGGGTGAAGGGAGTTCATGTGCTGTCAGTCACAGGGCTCCCTTCACAAACTCAATCCCTCTTTATCCCCCTCCAAGTCACCTGCCAGTCTCAAGAAAGAGTATATGTTATTTTACACACAGATATTCTTATAAATATATATTTATATATATATGGCCCTTACTGAAAGAGAATGTGAACATTTCACATTGACATAAAAGTACCATAATCTCTATACAGCTAAGTGGAAAGTGGAGTCAGTGTAATTTAACAGGCAGCATTTTCGTCTACTTGATGCACTTATTCAGAAGAATAATAATAATATAAAAAAAAAATCTCCTGAAAAAGCTCTTTGTATTTGCAAAATATCTGCCTCTTGGATGAATGCTTGCTACCCTTCTTAGAGATTTGCTGTCCACACGTTTTCCTGAGTAATACTTGAATCATTGTAACAGATTTCAGTTCTGGGTGACTCCCTGCCATTGCTTTTTCATACTTATTTTTACATGCTTGTGAAGTCAAATGCGTAAATGTAAGTGAATAACTTTTGGAAAAAAGTAAACAGGACTAATTTAGCTTTTTTTCGTCTATTGATTAACAGAGCAGAACTAAAAGTCTATGGAGCATTTCCTTTTATTCCAAAGGAAATAAAAAAAAAAGAACGTAATAATGGAAAATGCATCGCAGGCCAAAGGAGGGTGAAATTTCATGTGAACATAATGGCAGTGAGAAAAACATTACTTAAAAACATTACAATTTCATTAAAGTAGGAGAACTAAATAACAATAATAATAACAATATTAATAATAACAATAATAACAACAACAACAACAGCAACAATACAAAATAAAGACAGCATGACAAAATAAAAATAATGAACCTCCATCTGAGCATCTAGGCACAGGAGCCCATTCACCTGTAGCTTTGGCTTGTTGGGGTTTTGGAGCCACTGCTGACTGGGTCGCTGGCATCAGCCAAGAGACTGCTATACCCTGAGAATTCGGAGACTGATGTCTGTAAGCGGTGAGTTACCTCTCCCACCGAGTCACTGCTGAAGGCCAGGGACACTCGGCCCCCTTTAAACTGCGCCCCAAAAGCCTGGGCAAAGTTCTCGATCTGATAAGGAGCCTTGGCTGGGTCCAGCGTGACCAGGTCCTGGGAAGCAGCCAGGGAGAATCCTCCTGTGGTGGCTGTGGCTCCATTTTTCGGCCCTTGAGATTCCTTTGGACCGCCCAGGTCTGGAGGCTGAGGTGTGATCTGGTAGGCGTTGGTGTTGGGGGTATGTGGAGGCGGCGGAGGGGTGGTGTGCTGCTTATCCAGCTGTTCGGTGAGCTCCTGGGAAGGTGTGAGCTGCTGCGTGTGCGGTTCCAGGCTGCTTAAGTGGAAGCCCGTTGGAGGCGACGAGCCCTCAAGAAGACCAAAGTGGGACTTTGGCACAGATGAAAGAGAGGGCGAAGACGAGACAGGTTGAGAGTACGAGTACTCGAGAGGTGAGGAAGTATACACATGCTTGTCTGACAAAAGCGGGCTAGGGCCTGAAAATGCTCCTGTGGTAGTCACGGCAGAACCAGGACTGGAGCCTAACGGGAAGCTTGCACTGTGACTGGTCCTCTCTAGTGCCTGTAGGAGAAAACGTGAGTACTCATGCATGATTACGGCTTTGTCACCACTGTTGGGACTTGACGGGGTGTCCTCGGTTCCAAGCGGGTCTGTAGCATCTGTGGTGGCTGGCTGGAGCTCGACATGATGGGGATCAGTGATGTCGAAGGTCACTTCAGGCTTGTGAGCATAGTGGTCCAACAAGCTCTGGAGAACCTCATCTGGGATACCAGACTTGTCCTGCTTTATATCTCCCAGAGGGGATGAGTCCAGGAGGCCCAGTGCAGCATCGCCGTCTAGGACCCCAGAAACGACACCCTGAATGACCGTCGGTTGTGACTGCAGATGACTTACGCTTACATCATAGTCTGAAGCTCCAGAAGCGGCACCGCCACTGTTCGGCACATGGAGGTATCGCCTCTTCTTCAGAAACTGCATGGCATCGTCATAGTTACTGCTGCTGGGACCAACTTTGGCCCCCGAACCTTGAAGAAGCTCGAGGCTGTCCAGGCCTCCTCCCGCAGGCAACTCCATGCCTCCTGGCTTGGATTGATCCATGGGGTGAGTATTTTTCTCCAGGAACTTCCTGTTCCCCTTCTTAAAGGGCATCTTGGGAGCCCGGCCATGTTCACCATGCATGCTGGGGCCCGGTTGGGCTGAAGATGACGTTGATACCATGTGGTTCCCGGCTGAGCCAAAGTCATGCACCCCGTAATTGTCCACCCCCTGACAATGCGTCACTCCCATAGTCCCAGATGACTTTTTACGTTTTCGCTCACCCCCTTCACCAGCATTTTTTGTCTTGCCCCGTTTTTTGCTACTTGGCGTAGTTTCATTTAGATGAGAGATTCCGTAGCTGCCGTGTTCTCCGTCGCCTGCTGAGCCCACCTGCTCTGCCCCATCCACACCCTTTTTTATGGCATCTCCACACGTCCGCTTGTGCTTCAGCAACCGGTCCGTTCTGGAAAAATACTAAAGAAAGAACACAAGTATGAGAACTGAGTACTGCTAAACAGAACTGGTTGAAACTTGTGCAAGAAACACACCTGTTGGCAGGTGTCACACTTATATGGCTTTTCTCCACTATGAGTTCTCTTGTGTCTTTCCATGTGATACTTCTGAATAAAACGCATGTTGCACTGGTCACAGCTGAATGGCTTCTCTCCTGGAAACCAGACATGCATGAAAGGAAAAATAAATTGAGAAATTTTATATTAAAAACAGAAGTGACTGTGAAGCGTGATCGACATCTTGCTAACAAATAAGCCAGATATGAGGAAATGAAAGCTAAAGTTGTTGTGAACTTGAGGAACTTACCACTGTGGATCTTCTCGTGTCTCTGTAAGAGGTTTTCTTTATGAATGTAGTTTTTGTTTGAGTGAGTGGGGAGGGAATGTCACCTGTAAAGGACATGGAGTGTCAAACACAGGCGTGTTTGAAGTGACTACAGAGGCAGCAATACAACATGATGGTTTTTAATTTGGCAAATACCACCATGAGTATTTGTATTTGTATTTGTATAAGTAAAAGAACTAAAACAATTAAAACTGAATCTGAAGTATAAATCAGCAAACCTATTTGGGTGCTATTAAAGCAGTGGTTCTCAACCTTTTTTACTCAAAGGGCTTGGTTTGTACAAAATCCTTTTTTAAAAGAAAAAAAAATAAAAAAAAAATATATATATATATATATATATATATATATATATATATATATATATATATATAGATATATATATATATATATATATATATATATATATATATATAGATCATTTTTATTTGCAAACCTATTTTCATGATGAATCATTTTACATTTTTAAGAAATGATTCAAACAGTTCACCCGAGTAAAGCAAAACTCGGGTTGAACTGGGTGGGGGGGAGTGCATGTACAGTCTCTCTCTCCACCTTCAATACCACGACTTAGGTGCCCTTGAGCAAGGCATCGAACCCCCAACTGCTCCCCGGGCGCCGCAGCATAAAATGGCTGCCCACTGCTCCGGGTGGTGTGTGTTCACAGTGTGTGTGTGTGTTCACTGCTCTGTGTGTGTGCACTTCGGATGGGTTAAATGCAGAGCACTAATTCTGAGTATGGGTCACCATACTTGGCTGAATGTCACGTCACTCACTCAAAATTACTAAGTAATGATTTCTTTATGTAATACAAAAATTGTTTTACTCTTTTGTGAACTTGACAAACCAGCTATTTTAGAATGCAAGTCCTCTTAATCTCTATTTAATACTGGCTGTTAATCCTTGGAACAAATTGTTTTGTGATGACACTGTGCGCACACGCCAACCTCTACTGTGTAGTACACATACTAACATATGCATGCTCTTTTGTATAAGTGTAAACACATGCTGACCTGTGTGTATAAGCACATGTCTGCGTAAATGATAGGAGCTCCTGAACGCTGCATTGCAGTGCTCACAGATGTGCGGTTTGGAGTTTGGAGACAAGCTCCCTCCATCTGGATCCAGCATCATTGACTGCAGAGAAAACAATTTTCAGCATTGGACAACACTAATATTATTATATGAAGGGAAATCCTCTTTAAATTTTAACAATAAGCACAGCAGTGACTAATAAATACGCTTTATGTTAATGAAGTGTTTGTGTGCACCTTCGACTCTCCTCGTTTCCTCCGTGTCTTGGCCTCCTGTCCCTCACCGTTTGACCTTCGACCTTTCCTCCCTGAGGATTCCTTTACCAGCCGTCCTGACAGCTGGAAGGATAACAAAGATACAATGGGATTGGGAGCAGACTAAATAAAAGACAACAAAGACCCATTCATTCGCACAACATTTGTGAAACACAAATCTGTTTTTCATTTTATATGAATGGCATATTGAGACTCAAGGTTTTGTGAATAAGAGACACTCTGTGCCTTGGATTATTATAATATTTTATTTTATGTATTTATTTTAACAAAGGCAGATACAGAAATCAGCCACAACTCTATAATATGCACACACTAGATGAGAGACTAGTTTGAATATTAAAAGTATTCCCTAATGTGTATGTGGCAGAAGGAAGGGTGGTAAATCTCTTATTTACGAGCCTCTATATCTATCCCTGGAGAATCAATGCCTCGTTCCTCATTTTCGCATCCATCTATGGAAAAACACCATGTGGATTATTGACCAGCTGCACATCTGAATATCGTCTCACACTTGGGTAGTATAAAACAAGAGCTCGGCGAGAAACACACACAAAAACCTATGCTGAATGGAGATTAAAATATGAATTGTCAATGTGATGCTCATTGTCCTTCTGAAGGCTATGGCATATTTGACAAAAGAACAAAGAGAAAACTAGTGTGAGAAAGAAATTAAATTTTAAATTGCACCCAAAGCTAGCCAAAACAAATCTTACTCTTTGCTCTAGTCGGACTTCTTTAAAATGACATCTTTTAACAGAAAAAGCTTGAGGAAGAGCAGCTAGGATAAATTAAATCCAATCAACCAGAAAACAAAAGACAGAACAAAGACATCTTTGCATGTTATTTCTTGGCGTGCAGCTAGCAATAATCATGAATTAGCACAAGTCATCATTTTATTAATGTAATCACAGCTTCCTTTGGGTACTGCACAAAGACAAAGCCAGATGCAGTGTCTCAATGCTTCAGCCCGATTTCATAACCTTGGAAAGGACTTGGTTTTCAAGAATGAGAAGCAAAGGTGCATTTCCGCACACACAACTGCATGGACTCCTGTTGCTTTTGTCCTAGTCAAACCCCTCACTCATACACAGAAACAAATGACATCACTGACAGGAAGAACATTTCTACCCGACAGTATTATTATGGAATCTGCATTCAGCCTTGCTTGGGAGATAGCTGACACTAAACACAAATCTGGCTTAACTCAAGACTCTAGGGAATTTGTATATTTAAATATCAAAAAAAAAAAAAAAAAAAAAATACCCTGGACCAAAACCCCTATGCCCTCCAAAATACAACAAAGGACCATTAGATTATGGATGCGGGACACCCACTACTAACACCATAAATCTGGATTTAAAATAAATAAATAAATAAACTTTTATTGGACCCTTGCTCAGGTTTGAGGCTGAGGCAACTGCAATATCTTTTTAATTAATTTAAAATTTTAAACAGCACTGTTAAACACACACACACAGTTTTAACAGACCCCCCAAAGCATGCCGTGAGTTTGGTGGGGGGTAACTGAGATTGAATGGGTGGAAATCAAGGGAGAGGGCATCATGATATAACTGGAAATGACTGGTTATGTTCGGCTATGATTGGTTCATGCGCTTGCCGTCGCTGCGTTCGCTAATCAGTCTCAATGGCATTAATGGGAAGACTCATTAAAAAAATTAAGTAAACAACTCACAAACTTAGATATAACTACTCTGTTACATCAAAATAAGACTTGAAATGGAATGAAAACGTGATCTGTGGGAGTTTTTAGTGAGTAATCAGCGTTGTCTGTGATCAATATTTACTGAGCTTTGATGACTGATGAACCGAATAATTCAAAAATAAGTTAATTATTAGAAAGAATAGCTGAAAATAAGTTCACAAATAAAATATATTAAGCTATTTTGGAATGAATGTAAAACGCTTTTAAAACACTAACTTGATGAGATTCATCCTTGGCTTCAATAAAAAGAATAATTATTATATTGTTAATTTAAAAACTAAAATAGATTTGTTTCTGGTAGTCTAAGTAATGTTCAACCAAGAACATGTGACTGAGACAGGAATTTACATTTGATAAAAAAAATTTTAAAAAAAAGGACGTTGCCTCCTCATTTCAGAACACCACTATATATATACACAAATATATTAATTCGATATTCCACTAAAATTCCACTGGTTCATGGAAAACTACACTCCAAAAGGGGATTTTTTTGCAGCAATGCCATAGAACCACCTTTCTGGGTTCACTATATAGCCTTTCATTGAACAGTTCTTAAAAGAACCATTTAAAATATATATATGTATGTATATATATATATATATATTATATATATATATATATATATATATATATATATATATATATATATATATATATATATATATATAATATTATTATTATTATTATTATTTAGTGTGAAGAAAACTTTATAAGTAAGAACAATCCTGTCCAAATGTATTTTACAGACAGACAAGGGCACACTTACATTTCCCAGACTGAGGTCGTGCACCACCAGGTTCTGATGGTTGCCCAGCGAGACCTCCAGCAACTCTCCTCCGCTTCGTATTCCAGTTCCGGCTCCACCTCCCGGGTAAAGAGGCAGCCTGTAATCGTGTTCAGAGACCTTCTCCTGTTTAATGCCCATTGCATGAACGTAATCTCCCATGCTTCCCATCATCCCACCTATGCCACCTCCACCACCCATGCCTCCAGCACTCAGCCCTCCTCCACAGTCCGGCGAGTCCCTCTCCTTCTTCAAGATCATCTCATGTGGCTGCAAATCAGCCATAACTGTTTGACTGGCCAGCCGGGTGAAGCTAGTAACCGGGGGCAGGTGGCTGAACATGAGCATGCCCGGACCGAAGCCTGGCTCCATGCCACCGTTGGAGCGGAGGAACTCATTGCCAAATTTGTCCTGGATCAGGCTCATGTTGAAGGGGCAAGGCTCAGAGTGTTATCACACTGATGCTGATGCTGGAACAGAGGGCGATAGGGTCTGCTTCAATGCAAGGCCACCTCACTCATCCTAAAGACATAAAAAGAGACCAAATAATGATTTGACATTCTTGACATATAGTACTGTGAAGTACTCACAACTGTGTCTGGTAGGACAAGTAGCAGAAAAAAAAAGTGATTAATAAATTGTTAAAATAATATTAATGTTGATTAATATTTTTGTGAAAACCAAAAAACACAACCACATCATTTATTTGAAATAGATTTTAGTTTTTTTTGGTAACGATGCAAGTCTTACTTAAATTGAATGCATCCTTTAATGCATACTGAATAAAAGTATTATTTTTAAATCATACTGACCCCAAACAGTATACACTTACACACACACACAAACAAATGTGTATATATGCATGCCATTCTGCTCAGATATCAGTATCAGCAATTCAACCCATTAAAAATTACCATCACAAATTCAATCCCTCCATTATTTTCCTTATTATTTTAAAGCTATATAGCTAAGAGGCAATAAAATCTTGGCAAAAACCATATCTAAGTTTTAAAAGCTGAAAATGACACTCTGACTACCCATTAAATCCTTCTGAGTAGATTTGGAAAGTTTTCATTTTAGGTCTTTGAGGTTCCTCAAAACCAGGTCCCTGTGAGCAATGTTTGTAACAAAACTATGAAAATTTTGTGTGGCTTGCCAAATTCATGGAAATTGTAAATGTGATGCAAGCAAGTGATGTGCAGATCTTTGAGAACAAATTTAGGAACAGTAGCCGTATGTTCTTTTGATCCAGCTAATAAGCGCTTAACTGGATTAATCACAGAGGTTTGTGGGTCAGACACAAAAGAGGCATGTCAACCTCTCTTCGTTGTACTGTCCTTGCAATTTCCACCTTTTAACACACAAACAACCACCTGCAGGAAACAATTCCCTTTTAATGAGAAGTAATGTTAATTACTTTTAAAGATTAGGAGTAATTATGATAAGAGTGACACAAACAGATCAACAATAGAGACACGTTTTTAAAACTAAAATTAAAACAGAGATTAAATGTTTGACCTCATATGGACAATTTTATTGTTCATTTTTTTCTTAAAATGGGAGTCATTACACAGCTAGTTTCATAACACGCAAGCATCTATACAGACTGACTTAGATCCAAAGCACACATGCACAAGACATCTCGAACTCATTTTGCCCAGCTTTTAAAAACTGACCATCAATTGTCTAAAGATCCTTTAATGATGATCTAATTCAAATATGAATTACATTTTTGTATCTTGCACAAGCAACCCTCTACACTGCGAGTAAATCACCCGCATATGCGACTAAATGTTCACTCTGGGTGACTAAATGATGTCTAATATTAGCCACTGGGCTAATAAAATCTCAGATTTTACTCGCCAGTGTGTGAGTTGGAGGCTAAGTATAAGTTTAGCAGAGATATCTTTTCACTCTCCCAACACACTAACTGAGCGCTTCAGAGATGCACTCTCCATCAAGCGATCTGTGATATTTTTCAGTTCATCTCAATGGATGCGCAGCGCACCTGTATTTGACGTGCCGTAAACTCTAGTGTGAAGGCGCAAACTCGCGTCGCTCTGTCTCACACACACGCAGAGAGAGAGAGAGAGAGAGAGAGAGAGAGAGAGAGAGAGAGAGAGAGAGAGAGAGAGAGAGAGAGAGAGAGAGAGTTGACACGCTACATGTAAAAGATATTCTTTGTTGTATTTTCCTGTCAAAATAACGGCGTTGCTTTGGAATTCTTCAGCTTTTAAGAACTGCCGGGTTTTCCGGTAATGGGCGGAACCAATGCGCAAACGGCAATCTCATTGGTTGGCGCTCACCTATTATTGTCCCTGTTTTGATTTCAGCAAATCAGTTCGAGCGAACGCACAAAACCTAATTAATATTCATGAACCCAGCAGCTCATTAATCCTTAGTGCATTTTATAGTTCTTATTGGTAGAATTCGTATCATTATTATCTTTTCAGTAATTGTTTTCCTAATTTGTTTTACAGAAACACTGAATGACCAAAAAAGCACTAACACCAGTCCAGTTAAAATGACTAATATGCATTCAAACATGGTTTTCAAGGTTTAATTCCGATTACTAAAGTTCTATCATTAAATAGTACTTGATTATCATATTATAATGTTTGACTGACTGATGTTAAGTGTGTACTTTCAGATATTTAAAAAACTGTGCCATTTTACAAACATTATACATGTCTATCTCAGTCTGGCGAGTAAACTAAAAAAAAATTACTAGTCAATGGCGATTCAATTGCCAAGGTGTCCATAGAGGGTTGACAAGTTTGCATATTTTTGTAAATTAAATTAAAAAGTGCCAATTACGTAAGATTGTGATATCTCAATTTATATTTTCAGGCTGGAAAAACCTGTATTTACACATACACAGAAATTCATTTTAAGATTTCAAACGCAAAACAAACCGCCTGGTGTTTGCTCACATGCTCTCTTTGTGAACGTTAAGGATTAAGAGCATGTTATAAATATAAACACAGATGTTATGTCCTTCTAGCATTAGAAAAAGTTAGTAGATTGTGGCCTGTGGGACATTTCTCTTAATACATTTTAGTCCAGTGCAATGTGTGTGTTTGTGTGAGAGAGAGGCATTTGTTTTGAGACCTACTTCAATCTATTGTGGTGGTTATTTTATATTTTAGTATCATCAAGCTTGAGGTTTGAAGACTGGACATCCTGCTCTGACTTATTACGGTCTGCTTTGTTTAATACAAATGACAAATAGACTGTTGACCATGCAAATTTATAAATGTAACCACTCAGTAATGACCTAATCTACACCCAATCAGTAATGATACTGATTCAAGTCTGGCAAACCTTAATTTCAAGACTGACAAGATGGAAAGTAATGACTCTGAGTCAGATGATGATTCAGTAACTGCTCTGAATGATCTAGTGTATGTATACATATCAGTTTACAAGCCTCAGTTTGTTTGTGAATTGGATTAGACTGGTCGCACCGTACATGGGTATTAGCAAGATGTGTTTTTGTGGAATATGATCAAAATCTCATTACATTAAACATACAGACGACTTGGGTGAAATATGAACAATAACAGACAGGAAGAACAAAGAAGATATTTTGAAGAACGTTAGCATCCAAACAGATTTGATTACCATTTATTTCCATTGTATTGTATGAACAAAGAAATAAACCATTTGTCAAAATTTCTTCTCTTACGTTATACACACACACACACACACACACAAGAAAGTCATACAGGTCTGGAACGATGTGAGGGTGAGTAAATGATGACACTTTTCGTTTCGGGATGAACTATCCTTTAAACTGTAGCACTGTATTACTCATCATTGTCATTTAAAAATTAAATGGCATAAAAGCAAAACAATAAAAATAAAGCTTCTTATCAATTTAACATCCCATCCCATAATAATATACAGTGGTTTTACAATTGTAAACAAGATCTTAAGTAGTTATGGTATTTTGCAGAAATGTTTCCATGTAAATTATGATGAGCACTGCAGATTGGTCTCCACATCTCAATCAGTGTGTGTGTGCGCGTGCACATTTGCAGAGGGTACATCATGTTTCTGGGAAGTCAATGGCCAATTGCTCTTCGTTGGATTCCTGCACCATCCGATGATTCATACTAATTCATTTCCCCTTAAAGGCTGCTGGATTGGATCTGAACCAGATGCTTTGGCATTAGTCAGAAACACACCATCCGTGTCACTTCAAGTAAAAGATGAAGTTGAACCTCAAGAATCAATAGGAGACCATTCAGGGCATGGATATTTCATCATGTCCAACATTTAATTATTAGCATTATTCAAAACATGTCCAGCTTTCTTGTGGTTAGGTCCATTATATTGGGTGCATTTAACTGTGTACTTCAGTATAAAATATAATATATATATAATATATATATATATATATATATATATATATATATATATATATATATATATATATATTATATATATATCTTATACTTTTTCTGCTATTGAGTTGGAATATGGAGGTTTCATTTTATATTTAGGTTAAGGGTTGGTTTAGGATCAACAATTTAATTACAAATGTAACCACAGAAATTAAGTACATCCATATATGTATGTATGTATGTATGTATGTATGTATGTATGTATGTATATATATATATATATATATATATATATATATATATATATATATAGATAGATAGATAGATAGATAGATAGATAGATAGATAGATAACGTAAAAAAACGTGCGTGTACAATAAGTGCACTATATCAAATTTTTAATTTAAATGTTAGTACATAGCGGTACAACACACTTGATATGAAGTGTGTCTAAACATATCATGGAATACAGAAAGGCGAAATAAAGGAACACTTTGTCCTAGTAGAGGCGTCTTTTATCTCGTGTAACAGCACACAGCTCGAGTCTCTTTGTGTTGTGAGTGCGCGCAGACTGCACGCGACGCAGATGGTATGTAAATAGCTCGTGCATACGTTAGCCAACTGAGCTAGCTCATTAATCAGAGACATAAATCATTTATTTCACACGCTCAAATCAAAGCGAGTCTCAACTCAGGACGTATTAACCAGAAAAGAAAACAAAAAACAGCACGAATCCGTGGCGCGGGACCCAAAAGTCTATACTGTGAACGTGGGAGATTTAAGTTTTTGTTAGTAAGGCAGGACCGTTATGGTGGGATCCATATTAATAACTTCATGCAGACTCACAAAGGGCCTCGCTGCTAACGCGCTAGCAATCCGGCTAAGCGATGCTTAATAAATAAATTACACTTGTGAAGTACAGAGCACGGAACGTGCACTCATATAATGACAAATATAATGAAAACATCTTCAATAATTAACTAAAAAGCACTTTGCAAAGTGAAAATGTGTTTTTGCTTACACCACAAGCTTACAACAAGAAATTAAGACGTATAGAATATGCACAATGGTATTGCTGCGAGATCGACAGCGCTTACCCATAATAAACAGCCCCATGCAACTCCAGCGAACAATTGATGCTCCGCGTCAAGCTACGCGGCTACATGCTACACTACGTCGCTGCGCTGCGCTTTGTTGTCTGCCCCGCTTGCGTGCGCCTCTCCGGCGCTTTAAACTTCACGCAAATCTGATCTCAGCATTTCGCTTACCAGTGCATGTCCACCGTTGGCTCTCTCTGTGTGTAATTCCCCCCTCGATCGTTTCTTTTAATGTTCAGAGTCCAAACATTGTTCTCCTGCAGCTGCTGCGTTCCTCCATCTTGTCTGAGCGCGGGGAACTGTGGGTAAAGCGGACGGGTCCTGCGAGGAGACAGACGCTGTGATCCAGGGCATTGGAGCAGCGTCCGATAGTGAACTATCGCACACAGGAACAGACAGTCTGCTAGACCTAGTGGGTGCTGTTGGGAAGATTTTAAACGCAATTCACATTTGCATTGTTTCAAGGCACACAGCATCCAGTGTGGATAATTCTCACAAATAGGCCACTTTTTTGTTCTTTTTGGCAACTTTATCACATCCATGCATTCACATCTGCATAGACAGTTTATTTTCCTCTTTTTTAAAACCTGTTTAAGTTTCTATTCACTATCTTATTCTCTCAAACTGTGTTTGTCTCTCAGAAATATGGTAGTGTGGTATCCCTTTGGGTCCCCCAAAATGAGGACACAGCACATACCGTTGTAGTAGGGACTCTCAGATTAATAGGATGGCTGTGACACAATTCATTAGGCTAAAGAAAAGAAAAGAAAAAACAATTCCTTAAATAGCCTCTTAATTAACTAGACTATCCTAATTGTGAGCAGAAATTATGACTCTAAGAAAAGATCCAGAGACAAACAAAGAGTTAATATAATACAACAATACTAAACAAAATAAGCTAAAATGCTGTGCTGAACTGAAAGAGATTTGGAGAACAGAGCCATTTAGTTGGTTTAAAATATTACCCAAATAGTTGACCCTCCAAGAACAATCAACTTATTCTTGTGAAAAAACAAAACAAAAAAAACAACAACTTTATTTTATTTATTTTATCAGGTCCCGATTTTGTATGAATGAGTTAATAAAGAAACGTAAGATTTTCAGAAAAACCTCAATAAACAGGCCTAAACACCCCCTAAATCTAACCATCATTAGGACATAAGCGGATTGTATGTAAACATACATAAGAGATTGTACATTCAAATTAGTCAATTAATGACTGTTTGTGACTATTTTATGTTTTGTGGAACTGCTAGCTAACCACTGACAGTTAGGATGGGGTTGGGGTGGACCTTCACGCTTACTTTCCTAAAAATGTTACATTTGCATACAAATCACCGTACAAATTCATACAAAATCAACACCTTGTAAAATAGTTAATTTTTCTCATGAGATGGAGTTGGTTGCATGTCCTACAGTAATTGTCTATTTTATGACCCGTTTAATCCATGACTGAGAGAAATAATGGACATGATAGATTTAACAATGGAAAAGATTTTTGACGCTATAGGTTCCAAACGTTATATTATTATAATTTTCTTTACACTTTGGGTTCTCAGAAGGACAGTAAACGGTTCTTTAAAAAATCTTAGTGTAAAGAATATTATAATAATCACAAGAATCTTTTGTGCACTCACTGAAAAGGTTCCATGAATGTTAAAGGTTCTTCATGGAACCATCAAAGCCAATAAAGAACTTTTTTTTAAGTCTAAGATGATTTTGTACCATTCATCCTCTTCTTTTATCCACTTTACACAAAATGGCAAACTATTGCAGCCAATATTTGTGTTTCTTTGCATTATTTTATAATTACTAGTACTATTGTGTCTTCCCATGCTTTTTAAATGCCTTAAAAATGTATGTTGCATAACTGAAATGTTGTGGTTTCAATATAGAGATTATAAATTCTTTTAATCTGAAAGTGATTCTTTTTCTATTTCTTCTCTTCTCGTGAATGCACCTGCTACCATCCGTGTGTGCGAGGAGGGTTGTTTATTTATTTCTCAACACTGGCGTCTATGAAATCTCTCCCATCTCTGGACTGGTTAATTAAATATGCATTGAAGAATCTTTTCAAATGTTATAGTCTGACAATGTTCTTTCATAGAGAGACCTGTTTATATTTAGAACTTCAATGTATAATTAATTTGAAAAATATTATGACTAGGATCAGACAATAATACTCATAACCAACCACAACAAACTATTGAAATTATAGAAAGACCTTTAGGCTACAGCCTAATCTTATCAAAGGCTTATTTTCCTTTTTTACATTAATGTATATGCAACAGAATTAAAAATAAAATAAAATAAAAATAAAATAAAATTTAGATAAAAATGCAATTATTACATATTTAATCAGAGGCTTAAAGTTCATGCTAAAGGTTGTTGTCAGGTGTGTTTACAAATATTAGGGACACATTATTATTATTTTTATTAATCAAATTCATTATAGCATTTAGCTAGAAGATATATAGATATGGACAAAAATAACTTTTTGCTAAGTTTGCTAAATGTTTGCCAAATCTTTCCACTGTTGTAGCGATCTCAGCATTTACGGCTCATGACTGGTATTTAAGAAAACTTGACAGGTCATGTGATATCATGTATATGTCATCAATTCTTAGAGCTCATTCATTATTCAAGAGTTAGCGTGTATTAATACGCTCACTGTCCCCATCTCTGCCTTTCTTGTCCTATTTTTTTCTTTCATTTTGCATTTCCTTATCTGAAGGGCTCTGTACAGCATCTGGTGTTCTAATACTATATTATATTGTTTATTTATCATTGAGAGAATCTGTATTTCTCTATATGGGGGCGGGCACTGTTGTTTAGTTATGCATGCTTGAGCCTTGGCTATTGGATCACCCTATGGTCAAAAACATGCAGAAAGGAACACATAAACCATTACCTCTGTAATATTGTAGTTTGTAGTTGAAAATTAAAAAAGTATCAATGTTCATGAACACTCACAGGCCTTACATAAGAATACAGGCACTGCTCCATATTTCATTTTCATTGATTTAACTCATTCCCCTGATAAATGCGTTTAATAATGTTTTTAATCTAATATGGAGAAAATACATAGTGCCTCTCCTAACAAGAGAAATGTTTTTTATCTGTGCACATTATTCCTAGCCAGAAGTGTTGTCATTATGAGGGACTATAATGATTTTTAATATAATGCAAAAACAGATATACTGGCCTGGTGGCCTGATGACTGCCCATGTATTTGAGATTCCCCAAAGGAGCAAACAGAGAGAGGAAGAGGATGCAGTTTCAAATTTCTCTGCAGTGAATAACTGCACAATAACCAAAAATAAGCATCCCATTAGATTGGTTGGAATATTATATTCATGTGTCATTACTGTTCAGAGCTATATGTTACAGCTACTTATAAAAAAGACAGACAATGCCTTACTGTTAGCATTAACATCATCAGACTCAGCACTTTCTGGTATACATTCCGTACTGACTTTTTACACAATTCATCAAAAGAGCACCATGTGAGGTAGTTCAAATTTAGGAAAGGCTTTCTGTTAAACTAAGCATGATGGTTACTGATGGCATTGTTTAGGCGCTCTACAATTAGTTTGTTTAACCCTTTTCAAATTATCATCAAGAGAAAGAGCATTCAAAATAAATAAGAACATACATAAATAAACACATAATAAACCTACTAAATTCAGCTGGGTACTAAATGCCGTCATAAAGGCAGACTTAGTTGGAGAATAAATTAATGAATGGATGAATGAATGAATACTTGTATGTGTGTGTGTGTGTGTGTGTGTGTGTGTGTGTGTGTATATATATATGTGTGTGTGTGTGTGTGTGTGTGTGTGTGTGTGTGTGTGTGTGTGTGTGTGTGTGTGTGTGTGTGTGTGTGTGTGTGTGTGTGTGTGTGTGTGTGTGTGCATGTTTTTGTGACATATCAGGACACAACTTTAATGACATGAGTATAACACAGGTATTACAAGGAGAGGGTGACTTATGAGGACATAACCCATGTCCCCATTTTTCAAAATGCTTATAAATCATACAGAATTAGTTTTTTTGAGAAAGTAAAAATGCACAAAGTTTCCTGTAAGGGGTAGGGTTAGGTGTAGGGTTGGTGTAGGGCGATAGAATATACAGTTTGTACAGTATAAAAACCATTATGCCTATGGGATGTCCCCACTTTTCACAAAAACAAACGTGTGTGTGTGTGTAGTGTACATATTGAAAATAAATGTATAATTATTAATAATATTATTTCTGTAATAAAAATACATATGTGATATTTCTTTTATATCATTAGCATCAAACAAACATTATAATTCTTATTCTCAGTGATTAAAAGATTAAACGGGAAAAAAATTTGGAAAATGTTTGCACAACCATCAATTAGGTGCCAATATGCAGTAAGTATGTAAATGACCATTGAATAAAAGAAGAACAAAAAAGCAGCATGCTGGTGACTTGTCGATTCGTCGCTCTGTTGAGAATGTCTATTTTGTTAACCATCAACATACTCAGAGTTGACTGAACACCCAGACACGTTTATGGAACCAACATACCTCATATATGCCAGGTTTGTGTTAATCAATCGAGAGTTCAGGGTATAGGCCTATACCCCCTGGAGAACCTGAAATGTTTACTGTTTACAGTGTGTTTTTGCAGCGGTGAGAAATGTAGCCAATCACAGACATGTTTGTTGATCTCTTGAACACAATGGCCAATCAGAGGTGTTTAAGTTAGAATCCACTCACTGCTCCAAACGTCGGAGTATTTGTTCAGTGTTGAGTTATGCTCTCTCTCCTGAATCCTGTCTCATTAACAAACAACGTTTAGATAACTTTATTGATTTTAATGGAACGTTGTAAGATCACAAACTGACTTAAACTGATTGTAAACTGAGCGGTCTTTCACTCGTAAGGCTATAAACAGTTGAATAAAAGTAGGCTATTGTTTATCATGCTGCTAAGAGGACTGACAGCCAATTATACGCTGCAAAGTTTTGGAAATTATATATAGCCTATATATAAATGTGTGATTCACTCTGAATCTGCAATTGACATTATGATACTAGGACAAAAATAGGGCATGTCACACGTAATGTAAATGTAAACTAGATTAGAACAGTATTCGCATCAAAATAGGCCTATTTCTTAAATACCATTCCAATTTTTTGTAAAACTAATGCCTTGTAAATAATCAGAAATTTCTCTCTGTACATTGCTGTTTGTGTCATAGTGGAGCCCTTGCTTACACATTATATCTGCACTTTATTAGAAAACCCCCACTCAGTGATTTGATTTTTAATTGTCCATCTCACAGTAAAAATTTAAATATTACGTTTAATTAAACTCGAAGCTAAAGTTTAAAAAAAAAAAAAATTGTCCCTTTGAGAGTAAAATTAAAATGTGATTTTTTTTATATGTATGTATATATATATATATATATTTTTTTTTATATATATATATATATATATATATATATGCTTGTAGCTAAAGTTCAGGTAACTGGAAATGTCCATTTGAATTAAAATTAAAATATATGATTCACATCCATTAAAATAATTTACAACTGCAAACAATTGTGTTTTTTTTTTTTCTCAGAGTTTGTTTTTATGATGCATTTTAACAAGTCAAATACAGGCCTGTGCAACAACAATAATGTGCATAGTTCTGATCTACTGTCTTTAAAGGGGTCATATGATGCAATTTCAATTTTTCTTTTCTCTTTGGAGTGTTACAAGCTCTTGGTACCTGTAAAGTTGCAAAGACTAAAGTTCTCCAATCCAAAGAGATATTCTTTACAAAAGTTAAGACTCTGCCATGCCCCCCTTAAACGGCTCATTCTAACACGCCCCCACATGTCTACGTCACTATGTGGAAATAATTGCATAATGCTGCCCAGATGTTCACGCAAAAAAAGAAGGGGTGGTTTTAGTAACCACAGTTAATGTTGAAGCAGCAATGTCAGGGAGATGCTGTGTGTTTCTAGGGGAAAGCAAAAGCTGTTTATTTGGCCTTCTGAAAGAGGTATTTAGGAATCTTTAAGATTACTTACAACAGAACATATGAAGGTAAAATTACGTCAAAAAGATTTGCATACGCAGGGTTATATTTGTGGAAGTGTACATAAGACTGTAAGCGTAAATAAAAATTTCCATGCAAAAGAGAAGCTTTGTAAAGGTATAAATCACGTTTCAAGCATAAGAAAAAATGATTTGCAGCATTTTACTGTTACTTGTAAGCGTAATTCATGTATTGTGAAACTGCAGCTTCACGCTAAAGCAAAATAAATATGATCTGCAGGCTTCTGACTTCCATTTTTGGAACAGGCAGGTTTTTTTTTTGCCAAAAGACGGTCAAAAGCACTGCAAGCCTGTGAACAGTGATTTGCAATCGAAAAACAACAGTTTAAAGAACTGCAAAACGGATTGATTGCATAGAACCAATCTGTATGTGTAGAAAAACAAATGGTTTCAAATGTCTAAATGACCCTGTTGTGCATGTGGGGCAAAAAGTTCCAGAAAAAATCCGATATGTACAATTTTGGCACGATTCTCTCACTAACTGAGTTTTGCAAGCGTGAGGGGGAGGGTGGGTCCACCTTCTTCTTGTAGCCAATCAAATGAGCCTCTCACTGACTCGTCATTTACTCTTATCTTATTGGTTCAATAAACACATCATATGCCAAGACATTAATCTTCATTTGGTTCAGGATCGTTCTTGCTGCCGGAATGGTACTTTTAACATTAAAGCATGTCAACATATTCTGTTACACCAAATACAAAAATAATTATCTTTAAAAAAGCATCATATGACCCCTTTAACATAATATACATGTTACATAATAATAGTTATTCTTAATCATAATATGGTTTCTATAGTTTTATCGAAGACTATATGCTTAAGCAATTAATACGTAGCTCTGCTTGACACATTTTGTATCGGGAGTCCCTGCTCTATCGCTTAAGGGGTCGTTGCCCTGAAAATCGTTGATGGCCCCTGGTATACGTAGTGCATTTCACCACCTAATTGAGGGTTGTGCAATCATTTTACATTTTTTATTTTTTCATTTAATCTTTTAAACACTGAGAAAAACTATTATATTGTTTATTTGATGCTAATTGTATAATAATAAATATCTCATATGTAGTTTTATTATAGAAATGCATTATAGGAAATGCAGATCCATGATGTGTGAGATTACAATAAAATAGCCTATAATAAATATATTAGAATAAAATAAACATTATTATGTTATATACTTACCCTTAAACATACCCGGGCCGGGTATGTCATACCTGCTTTCTGGAATACCCGAATACCTCCCTGATAGGAATAAAATCTTATAAGACCCAAAGTCCCTATAATTCTTAGCCTAGTCAGGCATGCGTGCATGCATGAGTGAATGAATGGCTTTCACTTGTTTTAGTAAATTGTGTACTCACGCAGCTCAGTCAGCAGATGGCGCTGTTAGTGTGAGTATAATTGACTGCGGAATAGCGTTCCGTTTTGAAGGGAAATTATGATTTTGTTTTTGGCTTAATCACAAAAAAAGACAACTTTAATTTGTGGCTATATTAATACTAACATAAAACAAAGTGTGTCCGCAGGACACCGATGTAGTCGACTGAGTAGCGTATTGATTTCATCATTGGACTGGAAATCCAATCTTCTTTCAAATGCCGGGGAACACACACACACACACACACACACACACACACAACCGCACAAGCATCTTCTCCAGTGTAAAAAATAGTATTTTGCACACACAAGCCCCCCTCCTCCCATCCGTTCGTCCCTCACACCCACTCTCTCTTCTCTCTCTCTTATTCTCCTGTTCATGCCATATTATGTGCAGAGGAGCCGAAAGTGCACAGAGAACACAACCCGTGCATTTCACACAGGCATCCAGAGAAACCCGACCAGAAGAGAGTCCGGTACAGTGATGCAACAGTAAACTGGCATTATAATAGGCACGCGCTTTCAGCTTTCCTGACTACATTTACAGTCCAGATTTACTCGAGGGAAAAGAAAAAAAAAGTTGTCAGAGAGACCTTGCCCTGCCTCGCGACCTTTTTCCATCTACTTTTGAAAGTGAACAGGCACCGAAGCCATGCTACAGAGAAAGTAAGTTTCCTTTTTGTATCTTTAAGATAATAACCCCCCTCCGGTTTAATGAAACCAATGTGCTGAAGTTATGGCAGCGCTAAGGCGTAAATTTGGAGAGGACTACCAGGTGGTGAACACGAACAGAGGCGCGTCTTTCCCCAGCGCACCGGTGAAGAAGAAGCGCCAACGCTTCGTGGAGAAGAACGGGCGCTGCAACGTCCAGCACGGGAATCTCGGCGGAGAGACCAGTCGCTATTTATCCGACCTGTTCACCACGCTGGTGGACTTGAAGTGGCGCTGGAACCTTCTCATTTTCATCCTCACCTACACCATCGCCTGGCTGGTCATGGCCTCGATGTGGTGGATCATCGCATATATAAGAGGGGACTTGAATCATGGCCATGACGCTTCGTACACTCCGTGCGTCGCCAATGTTTACAACTTCCCGTCAGCGTTCCTCTTTTTCATTGAAACCGAGGCGACTATTGGCTACGGTTACCGATATATAACTGAAAAGTGCCCTGAGGGCATTATCCTGTTTCTGTTCCAGTCTCTGCTGGGCTCCATAGTAGACGCGTTTCTCATCGGCTGCATGTTCATTAAGATGTCCCAGCCCAAGAAGCGCGCGGAGACGCTCATGTTCAGTCAGGACGCGGTGATCTCACAACGAGACGGAAAACTCTGCTTAATGTTCCGCGTGGGCAATCTGAGGAACAGCCATATGGTGTCCGCGCAAATCAGGTGTAAACTCATAAAGGTGAAAGCACACACTGCACACCTACAGCTCTACTTGGCCTTTAGTTGATTTGCAATTATTACAACACAATACAGCCAAACACAAAGAGTGGGCTACAATGATTTTTTTTTTTTTTTTTTTTTTTTTTTTTTTTTTTTTTTTTAGAAATGCAGTAGCTTAGTTTAGATTTGCATTAGGCTTTCAATCTTTTTTTTTTAAATCATATTATAATTTCCTTTAACCTCAGCCATTTGTCTGCAAAAAAATAGTACATTTATATTAAAAGCTGGAAGCTGTTTACAGAACTTTACTGTAAAAAGAACGGTAAAGTGACGAGCATTATGGGATTGTATTGTGGTGACTGTATTTGAAGAGTTTCAGATGTAAAAGCGTCTGAAATTTTCATTTAAAATTAGCATTTTTATCAGGCTTCTATATTTATGTTCAGTTATTTCAATTTAATGGCATAGAAAAGGACCAATACATTTCGGTGAAAGTAAAAGTACTTAACCTAAGCATAAGAGCCTGATAAAAATTTGATAGATGAAAATTGCAGAGGGCACTTAGAGGATTTTGCATCTGAACTCTTCATTTGTAGTTCATATTAGTCATTAAATTAGCTGTATGTGAATACCAGCCTATTCATATCTACCAAAAATTTCCTCTCTAACAAGGTTAGCAACAACCAATAATAGGTAGCCTAATATAACGACAGAGCATGCAAAATATTCCATTAACAAACGTGATGTTAAAATAATCCAATAAACTAAACACTTTAAATTGCAATGTAAAATACTCCAATATAACTCAAAACATGTGATTTAGAGACTGATAATTTTTTTTAAAAAAAGGTGATTTATATATTTTATATATATATATATATATATATATATATATATATAATATATATATATATATATATATATATATATATATATATATATATAAATGCAGTTGTATGATGCATGCAGTTGTATGTATGCCAGTGCAAATATTAATGACATTTAGGACCTTAAAATGCCTCATTGCTAGATCAGTTCAGGGTTTGTGAACTCGTGGTTGACTGCAGGGAACTGCAGGGTGTTTGTGATATAAAGCTAATAATTATTTAAATTTTAAAATTAAATTAAAGAAAGATTTTTGAAATAAAAGCAATCAAAATAAAACTAAAAAAAAAACTAATTTATTTGTTTACCTACATGTCCTGTGACCAATAACCAATATGTTTAATTATTAAAATATAAACTTAAAATAAAAAAAACTTTAAAAAGGGGGTAAATATTTTGTCAAAAGAGTTTGTCTTACAAAAGTTTGTGAAGGCATAGACACTGAATGTTTGTCCTGATTTTAATAATTGACATTGAGTTTTTCTGGTCTGGATCTGACTTTTCCCTTTAGAAATGTGCTGGCTTCTTTCACAGAAAACGTATCAAGATTTTTGAGAATAAGTGACAATCAAGGGACCTGTGAAATGTGATTTAGCAGGAAGTCAGAACAGATGAGAATTCTAGACGCGTGGGCACCCCTTTCACAACTGATTACCAGTTACAAGAAAATGCTTGAAATTCTATTATTGTAATCTCGACATGGACAGCCATCGTCACAGTTGAACAAGATGAGACAAAAGGCTCAGATAAGAGAGTTTTACAGATGGCTAACTGTGTCCAACATCTGTCACTCGTAACCAGTGACATTTAAACCGACCTGCTCACTAATTGGAAGGTGTTTCCATGTCAGCGATAATTCCATGGGTTTAAAAGGGGTTGTTCCAATATGTGAAGAGAAAAGACAAATGTTTCTGGGTTTTGAGCTCATAAGCCTCTCTAAGACTCCTGCAGGAGCTGAGGTCACAGCCAGAGAGATGCTGGAAAATGTGCATTTGCATACTTGTAAAGGAGAATTTTTTTGTGCCTTATAGCCTGAGGCAATAACTTTCAGAGACTTAGAAAATGTAGCAGAATAATTTACAGATGTGCACGTGAGTGCACTGCTGGAGCTGTACAAATATATTCTGAGGGGGAGAGGACTTGTTTTTATCAATGGAATTGCTTTCTTCTAGAAGAAGATGCTTACATAACAGTTCTAGTAGAAAAAATACTATGCATTCTTACACTGTGCTTTGATGCTATTGTGTGAGTGTGTCTGTCTGCTGTTCCATATCAGCTCTGTCTATGGAAGGGCTTAAAATGAAATGAATAAGGCAAGGAAAGTTAACACATGGACATCACACTCACACAATAGGATTTCTTCCGTCACTGATGAATAAAGACTGTCAGTCAAAGGCCGCTGATAAGGTGAACTAAGAGGTCAGTGTAATAGAACTGAACTTTTATGGCCCATATTCTTTGAAAATTGATACTGTGTGATCATCTGAATCTATCCAGTATAATAATGTTAAAATAACTGATCTCAGCCCGCAGATCAATTATAGAGTTAAACAGGTGAATATTCTTCAAAGATATGGATAGATGACCTTTCAGGCCCACTTCAAAATCTTTTGCATAGCTCACAGTAATTATCTAGTGCCAAGTGAATGCTGTGATTGATTAAGAGTCTTTGGTCAATGGCGTCTAACTTAATGAAGCAGACTGTCGGTTTAAGCTGCTGAAGTTTTTTCTCTCAATCAGAGAAGAATAAGAAGAGGAACAGAGGATAAATAGGGAAAGCACAGTAAGGTAGTGAGAGATAGTGAAAGGTTTGCCTGAATAGTATAAAGTTGGGACAGCATCAGGGAACACAAACAAAACAGACTGTGAAAGAAAGAGAACTTGATTTATTGGAAGTAAAAGGAGAAAAAATAAAAAGGCAGAAAACTGACTCGAAAGAAAGTGATGAAATGTGGACATAAATGGGAAAAGAAGAAATCTCTCTCTCTCTCTCTCTCTCTCTCTCTCTCTCTCTCTCTCTCTCTCTCTCTCTCTCTCTCTCTCTCTCTCTCTCTCATATATAACCCTAACTCGGTTCTCGTTAGTATTTTTTTCTTGTGCTTCAGGGCTATTTAAGCAGCCAAGAGTATTTATCTTTAAAAAACCCACAGCCAGAGCATCAAAGATGTGGAATATGAATACAAATTTAACTTCCATAGTTGTCTGAATAATTGAAGAGTTGTAGAATAGAAGCGGTATGTGTTTATATTATGTATATAAACATGGAATGGATTATTATCATATCAAATTAAAAATGTTATGCATATCAGAGATCAATATTGATATAAACATAAATATAATGCACAAAAAATAAACTAAAATAAAATAAACACATTTTTATTTAGAGGCAGAGGATAATTTAATGTAGTCTGGTGTATCTCTTTCTGTGCCTGGACTACTCTGTCAAAGAATAGAAATACATATGATTTTATATTAATGAATTAAAAAAATATATTAAAATAACAGTACTAGCTAGATGTGCACTGCAGAGGCCTGCCTATACATTAACAGTTGAAGTAGGCTACTTAAGAGCACTTAAGAGCACTTAACATGCACCTACCTGAGCTGGCATTGCTTTCTGTATTTTAATCACCTACAAACCATCTCTCTCTCTCTCTCTCCTCTCTCTCTCTCTAGATCTCTTCTCTCTCTCTCCAATGAAAATTTGAACTGTAGGTGTGACTTTCCAGTTCATGGAACTCTCCCAGCATATCCAGTCCATTTAGATTCAGTCACCCACACACAATCTCAGTCATTCCCAGTCACCTTTTGTCAGATCATGTCTCATCATACCGGATAAACAAAGCAAAAACATTTAAAATGTGCTTTGATAATATTGATGCATTTATAATTTCAGCTGTGAGATGCACACTTAAAGAGGCACACCTAAATGTTATGATTGATCATGAACATTTACAGTGGGTCCAAGACATATGGTCTGGTGTTTTGTGAGAGTATGTGTGTGTATTTGTTGCACATCATTCACTGGAGGTGTAAATAACAAATAACACAGATGGTCACACCAGACAGACCCTCTCATGGCTCATCTTATATTCTCTCTAATATGCAAGCATAGAGACACTACACTGCACACTCCTAAAGGGATAGTTAACTTCATTCTGAATGTCATTGTTTACCCTCATTTCATTGAAAACATTTTGCTATGTTTTATATACAATAATGACATATGTATATTGATTCTTTCTACTTGCTATCTGTCTTTCCATGTCCTCTAATTTGAGAGAAGCATCACCATATGAATGTTCCCCATCTTTTTTATTGTATCTTCAGTTTCACACAAATGAAGTGGTATATATCACCTTCCACTCACCTAATTCCAGTTCTGAGTCACTGTCTCTATTGTTTGTGAATTGATGAACAGAGAATACAGAGACAGGGTAGAGAGGAGAGAAAACAAGGACAGACGAAAAGAGCAGAAAGATGAAAGGAAACAAAGATCGTTAACAAGAGACAAAAAAAAGAGAAAATATAAGGCATGAGTTGGGAAAGAGTGGGAGACAGAAAGATAGTCTGCAGCCTTGTGTTTCAGGAAGACACAAGAGCATTCTAATGCAACATGGTAGAAATGAGTCTTGTGTGAAGGTCTAGGTTGAGTTGAGCCAGTAAACATGAGTGAGATTAGAGGACACTGGACACTTGAGAGTACCACAATATGAATAGAATAGAATAGAAAATATAGAATAGCTATCTGTCTTTCCATGTCCTCTAATTTGAGAGAACAGTAAACATGAGTGAGATTAGAGGACACTGGACACTTGAGAGTACCACGATTTTAATAGATATATTATAGTATTGTTTATTATAGTATGGGTTTCCCAAACTTCAGAAGTAATAACTATAATAAATACCAAAAATATGAAAAAGTATACAGTAAAAGCATTTTGTGTAGGTTTTACTTGTTACCACTACTGATGCTGTGTGCACACCCTTAATTTACCTGAGCTGAATGGCAAAACCACATTTATACTGAGGTATTGCCTACCTTGCCTTCTAGGAGAAAATGTCCCTTCTGCACACACAGATTTGCACACATTCATTCTCACATTTTACGAGTTCTGAATAAAATTTATTAGGTTATGTGATTACCCAGAGAGAAAATCCATTTACATTGTACGACTGAATATTCTTGTCTAAACACACACACACACACACACACACACACACAATCATAGTGATGATAATAAAGCTCTAATTGTGCAAGCAACATCATAAAAGCTGAGGAGAAACCCGCTCCCACTGCAGTTCAGCTGAATTTGTTTGATTTAATTTAGCATGTCTTACAGTGAGAACAGATGTTTGCTGTTGTGGAGGCAGTCACGTGTGCGCTGTGATGAATAAGATAAATGCTGATAATTTGATTACAGGAGACAGGCTTTAACTCAGGTTGACTGTGTAGGTGTGGAGTGTGTAAAGGTCTTTGTGTGGTGCTGTGCTGGTCACTTTTGTGAGCGTAAAGGTCTAATTTAAATGAGTTTGTGTATATTTATGCCTGACAGTATGGGTGGCAGATAGGTTTAGAATGAAAAGGTTTAGAATTACTTATAAGGTTCATAACCTCAAACCACTTTAATATATGTAATAGGACACAGACATGCTGGGAGCTATTTATATTTGTATGAATATGGTGTGTTGTGTGTGTGTATGTGTGTCACAGGGCTGGCAGTGATGCATGAAATGTGAGGTGGACAGCGTGTTATTTGTCTTGTCACTAACAGGCATTGGGGACATGTGACCCAGCAGTGATACAGATGGATGAGTTTGTTAAGGACACACACAGGGGTTATACGTATATGGCCTTCAGCAGTATAAGATACCCACTAAGAGGTGCACATTACATTGTCTATATAATGCATGTGCACTTTATTAGTTAATTCCTCAAAGGAGAAGCAAGAGATAATGCAGAAGCCAATTTGAATTACTCAGCAGCAACTCGATTGATTCTCTTCTGAAACTGAGTAGAGAATTATTGCATAGAATAGAACTCACAACTCTTTTCAACATTAAAATAAAATAAAAAACCCAGTTAATCTAAATAGTTTTACTGTGTATTTAATCAAAGTTTTTTTTTTTTTTTTCATTACAAAATTCTTGCCCATCCCAAATGTTTGAACTGTAGTGTATATAAATGTAAAATTTTCTTTAACTAAAAAACAATCTAAGATCAGGTGTTGCCGTAAATTTTAATTATCATCACATTGGCTCTACAAGTCATTTAAACTGAAATGATATCAAACTGACTTTAAAAAATTAAACTCAATCTTGTATAACTTAAAAAATGAAGTTGGAATTGTTAAAATTGGTGTAAAAATATGTTGAGTTCATTATTGATCAAATAATGTTTTAATGTTTTGATCAAATAAAATATATTAGATAGGGGATCTAAAGTGGGATGTGATTTGTCCTGTCCCATAAGATTTCCCCAATATACTGCAGTTAACTGTTGTCTATTTAATTTGAGAGGCATGTCCCCTACTTCTACCTGTAATTCTGAAACAGGCGATGACGGATAAGCCCCACAGCAGATCCATAATGCCTTTGCTTGAATTCGCTCCAATTTATCTAGATGAGTTTTTGCTGCTGATCCATATACTATGCTTCCATAGTCCATTATTGATCTGATTAATGTTATGTAAATAGTTTTCAATGCCAGCCTCTGCCCCCCAGCCTTTTTCAGACACACATCTCACTCTACTCAAAACTCTTTTACATTTCTCTTCCATCTTCTCTATATGCCCTTTCCATGTGAGTCTGCTGTCTGACCAGATTCCAAGAAATCTTATTTTGGATACCCGTTCTAGGTTGTGATTATATAACTTTAATTTGATTTCCTCATCTATTCTTTTCTGCCAGTGCATTTGTGGCAACGTTAGCCTATATGTGTGATCTAGAAGGACATTAATCATACGTATAAATGCTGAATTATTTTATGAAAAATTGTACTATGTTGACTGTTTTTCAGCGATGTCATCAAGAGTATTTTAATTAATATTTTACATTATAATTAATATATTATCAGACAGACAGATGTTATTCTACTGAATCCTATGTCATTCTGATTACACTGGTAGACTGATTACATCATAAATTTCTAGCATAGAGTTACATTCTGGTTGTAGTAGCACCTTATTAACAGTGTGAAGTCCAATCTATTTGCTTGTGAGTATCCCCTCCCCTCCCCACAGCTCTGCTGTCAATGCCACTGTGAGTCAGTGGAAGGCAAAGCAGTAAAATCCTAGCTTTTATTCACTCATGCACATGACTGAGTCAAACGGATGGCTGCTGGTACCTGCTGCAGTGGAAAAAGGTTTCGATCCACCTCCTCCCGTTTTCCCTCTTCTTTAAGACTCTCTCCTTTCTATCTCTCCTCCTCTTTCCTGTGGGATATAAAGAAGAATGGCAGGTTTGATCTGGCAGCTCTTTAGTCTACTAGGCACACATAAACACACACAGATGAATATTCAGGCACACAGACACATTCAAATAGCAGTTTAAATAATAGCTTTTTCACTTCAATCACAGAGGTGCTCTTTTTAAGATTGATTTGGCTCTGTCTAACTGTGTGGCTTAAAAGCCAATGGATACTGAATTAAGACGAGTACAGCCTTTAGCTTGACATCAATCAGCATTAGAGCTCATCAGACCCATGCAAACATATCATCACTTAACATCTTATTTAAATGAAGTAACTTCCTCATCTTAAACAGTTTAAGATTATCACCACTGTCCACTGAGATTTGGTGTGAATGTGTGTAGCTGTGTTTTCCTGAAACATGCAGGAAAGATGTTGTGTACGATTTGCTCGTCTGCTACTTGAACTTAGTAATCTGTCTTTTCAAGCTTAATTTAAAGAGACAGGAGTAAAAAAAATAAATAAAAAAATACCATTGCCTAGAGTGGATTTAAGAAGCAGAAGAAAGCAACAAAATGTTTGTGCTTCAATACAGCCTGCTGAAAAATAGTGTAATCCCATTCATACTCAATACCACAAACCTCCCAATGAACCCCACATCATGTGTACAACAATGGTGGCTTGTGTCTCGTGTGTTGTGTATTTTAGTTATATGCCCAGGAGGAATACTGACAGATTCGAAAGGGAGGTGATGTTCTTAAATATATTTGTTTCTTATTGTTGTGATCTGCCACAGCACTTACAGTATGTTTGAAACTCATTGGGAGGTGAGCTGAGCTCAGGGCTTCATCCCAAAATCCCCCTTCTAAAAGCCCAAAAATAGCAAAGATGGCATTATGTTTTAGTAGGCAGAAGTACTATTGTTAGAGAAATAACTACTCCCAAATGTTCTCCCAAAAATGAATCTTCTGTCAACATATCTTCATTATCATGCCATTGCAAATATGTTTGAGGAAAGAAAGAAAGAAAGAAAGAAAGAAAGAAAGAAATCTTCTGTCAACATATCTTCATCATCATGCCATTCCAAATATGTTTGAGAAAGAACAAGAAAGAAAGAAAGAAAGAAGCCACACATCTTTGAATTGTTTACAAACAACAAGGCAATATTTTGGTCTGGTTGGTTACCATTCTTCAAAATATCTTTGTGTTTTGCAGAAGAAAGGAAGTCATACTGGTTTGGAATCACATGAGGATGAATAAATAATGAAAGAAATTTTATTCGGGCATTAACTATTCCTTTAAAAAAAAAAGTGTAAAAACATTTTTCAAAAATAAAAGTATAAAATAAAAAATAACACAAAGTAATAGCAATGGGGAAAGCAGCTAACTGCAAGATATTTACAATAACATTTTAAATCCATTACTTTTTGTAATAGTAATGTTGAACAGAAATGATTACATAATCAGATTAATTCTTATTTGGAACAAAATTGGTGATCAACTTTATGGTGACATATTAAACATAAATTAGGCTCACTCCTTTTCCGCCAGTCACTGCCGCCGAGCACCAGGCTTCATCGCAGCCGCCACTATGCTCCACCAGCCACACGCTCTCCACAACGCCGAGGCTTAATCTCGCCTCCACCCACGAGACTTCCAACTTCTTCCCCGACATCCTCATATCATTCGGCCATGCCAAAATATCATCCGATTGGAAAGTGGATAGTGTTTAAGCCTGAAGCAAACAAATCATTCTCGCGGAGGGTAAACAAAGTGGATCTGTACAATCTATTCTTCACCCTGCAAATTATCCAAGACGGCCAATAGATTGAGCAAAACCCCGAACTCTCCTCACTCATCACCACCATCGTCCTGCACAAGACCCGGCTCTCCTCTAACTTTGAGTCGCAGCGGCAGGCCTCAAATGAGCTTGGGCCGTGCCCCAGTTCTCACTGCAAAACTTCATTCGCTTACCGCTTCAGCTCAACTTTTCACTGCGGCTCTTCCGGCCGCAGCGCCGCATGTAGCCAGGCCTCCAGTTCTTGTAGCCATAGACCTAAATACTATTATTACTTATGTCTATGCTTGTAGCAGTCGCTAGGGCAAGGCTGCCTCCGCTAATGGCGTAGGCCGTGTTGCAAATTATGTTTTTAGGTAAAGATGCTAAAGGTAGGTTGTTGCTAAAAGTTTTTAAATAACATGATAACATCATGGACGTTGATGTCATTTGTGTAACCATGGCGCAAAACTGCTTAGAACACACAATGAAATTACTCACATTTTCTTTATTAATTTTCACTAACATTTTACCTGTATCCTAAATCACACATTGTACTCAGATAGACAGATAAGATGGAAATTGATTTTTGAGAAAATAAGTTCAACGGAGTACCTAAATTTACCATTATAGGTGCAAACTAACAATCATGAAGGAACCATTAAAATTACTGAACAAGTGCAACTAGCAACCTAATTTGCATGTGTTGTGCATACAGCTAGGCACCTCTCTCCAAGTACCTACCAGCTGATGTGCTGCTTGGCTTGCTAGCTGTTTCAATACTTACTACTTTTTGTGTGGTTACAAGTACAAAAGTCAAGTACAAAAGTACTCGATTTTTTATGTTCCTAAGTAAAAAAGTACTGATAGATTTATTTTGCAAAAGGCTACTTAATTAAATTTTATATTAGCACATATTTTTTTATAATCTTACTGCTCAAAATACCTGGGATTTTCCCAAAATAACCACTATATGGAGTCAAAATATATTTTGTTGTTGATATGGACTGTGTTGATGAGATTGATGTAGTAATGTTCACTGTGAAGCTTACACTGTGATGTACCTGAGAGAAAACAGATTTGACCATCTGATTTTCATCAGTAAGGAAAAAGTGTTTTAAAGTTTGTTGTTTTGCAGAACATGACAGTTATATATGACATGAGAATATGGCCTGAATTTAGGAAGAATATTTGAAGGAAAATATAATTATATTTTCATAATGATTTTTTTTCCCTCAAACCTTGTCTGTGGTGTAAACACCCCTAGCCAAATGCCCCCAGAGGGCATCACTTCCCACTAGTGTTGCTTTCGTCAACGAACCTTTATCACGTGACGAAAACGAGACGGGACGCAACGTAAATGCTGGTCATGTGACGATGACTAGAATTAAATGTATAATGCAATATTGTTGATGAATAAAAATGAGACAAAATGTGGTTTACAAAATAAAAACTATGCTAAAATGTCTCTTCATTTTCGTTGACGAAAACGAGACGAAACGAAATGTTATAACATTATTTTGTCTCGTTTAGTCGCGTTATTATTATTTTGCAGTATTTCTGTTTCCTGCGTCTCACTTCAGGGCTGCATCAGGTCGCACTGCGCAGACGCGACCGACATCACTTCCTCGCGGCATTATTATGAAGATGACAACAAACAAAGTTAAGCAGGATTTATACTTTCACCTGGCTCCGCTGACTGCGAGCGCACCTTCCCAAATGGACGAGGCTTTTATATTTGTCGCGTTCGCCGTTGTACTATTCTTTGAAACGACAGGGGAGCGACGAGGAGTAGGCTAATTGTCCTTTAAAACTGTCGGGAATCACCGGTGAGAAGTCATTTGCCAGTATGGCCAGAACAAGTCTTGTGATGAATTAATAATTTATTTATGTACAAACTTAAAACAATCTTAAACTATTGGCTGTATTTTGCATCAAACACAAGACAACTTTAAGCAAATAGTGTATAATTAATATCTAAATGAATTCTAATGCTGTTTTACACTATAAAAATAAAACGTAGGCTACTTCAAATAAGAAGCCTTGGACAAAAAAATTTCCCCTTCACCTTATGGAGTTTATATTATACTGCTTCTGTTTCACACAAATGCCAACACAGACGTGCATGTTCGGCTAGAATCGCCCTGAACTCGTGCATGTTCGGATGCGGAGCTATGCGTGCACTCCGCCACAAGAAGTTAGTTAGCTTGCACCTTGCACTCAAAACTTCCAGCAACACCGCGATGACGTCATATTTTCCGCACTCACCCAAGCGAACTTACGGACGCGTCGAGTATAAATCAGCCTTGACACAGAGAAAGGGACCGATGGCCTGCCACCCAGGGTTCGTCTTTGGGAGAAAAATGAGCAGATTTTATTTTATTTATTGTTTTTATTTATTTTATTTAAATTTATGTGTGTGTACTTCTAACATGTTTGGGTGGTAAAATAAATGTTGTAAATTCAAATCAGAGAGTCTTCCGTGTCTGGAATGGATGTATTCTTGAGTCTATAAGGTAACAATAATATAATAAGATAACCTTGTTTACAATGGGTTTGGCTTAAAGAAAATGTTGGTTTCGTCTATATTACTAGGTACTTTTATTATATTGACTGGGTTAAATAGAATTGCATTACTAAAAAGAGACTACCATTTTCATTGACTAAAACTAGACTAAATGTAATCAGTTTTCGTCCACTAAAACTAGACTAAAATGTCATCAGTTTTCGTCAACTAAAACTAGACTAGACTAGACTAAAAAGAGTATGAACGTGACTAAAACTAATAAAAACTAAAATGACGGCTTCACACAAAGACTAGACTAAGACTAAAATTAAAACAGGCCGCCAAAAACAACACTATCCACAACACAATGTTACTCAGAAATGGATTATTATCCCAAATGTATCTCTCTTCCAAATAGCCCATAAATAGGCATGCATAATCAGGAGAAAACTTAGAGCCCATAGCAGTACCCTGTTTCTGTAAGAAATAGTCATCCTCAAAAATGAAATAGTTTTTTTCTAAAAGTAATGAGATCATATCCAAAACTGACTTGGAAGGAAGACATTCCTCACTCCTTTGCTCTAAGAAAAACTTCATAGCCTTTAAACCTTTCTTCTGGGGAATATTCGTATATAGTGAGACAACTTCCATTGTTGTAAGATAGAGTTCGAACACATCCTGCTCAATGTATATTATTCAACTGCTTTAGAAAGTCACCCGTGTACAAAGGAAAATTCTCCACTAAAGGTCTCAAAATCCGATCTACATATTTAGACATAGGTTCTTACAAGCATCATTTGATGCCACAATATGGCAACCAGCCAGCTTATTTAAAGATTTATGCACCTTAGGTAACGTATATATTATGGGAGTAACAGGATGATCTTTGGTCAAAAATGTTAAATCCAACTGATTTATACAACACTTTTGATATGATTCCTCAAGCAACTTATCCACCTCCACCCTGAGTGGTATCACGGTCTAACTACATGTAACAGGACCCATTGGACAATTGTGATTTAACTCCTGCTATTTATATTTATGTTATTTTTGGATCTACGCACCTGACTTACTTTATTTCTATAACTTTAAATGATTTAATAACTATATTTTCAGCATCATTACTCCAGTCTTGAGGGTCACATGATCCTTCAGGATTATTCTATTGTGCTGATTTCTTTTGTCAATGTTGAAAAGAGTTGTGCTGCCTAATATTTCAGTGGAAACTGTTATCCTTTTTTAGTTTTATTTAATTTTTTAAAAGAACAGCATTTTTTCTAAACTGAATGGTATCTCCTGGTATAAATTACATTACACACAATTTTTGCCAAGCTACATTGCTGTCAGGATTGGACCTGTTGTCCTGTGTGTCAGTTCCTGTTTTTCCTTATTTGGCCTGTTTCCTGTCCTTGTTTAGTTTGATTATTAATTGATTCCCCACACATGTGTTTCCTCGTGATCCTGGCTTTATATGCCCCAGTCCTTCCAGTTCATTTTTGTCAGGTCTACAAGTCAGTACGTGTGTCTTCATCCTTTTTTCTTTGTCGGCTTTACCCAATGTGTTGGATTAATAAAGACTATTTTGCTTATCCTTGGCTCCATGTTCCTTCCGGCACAGTAGTGTGACAGTTGCTGCTGTATGGCAAAAGTCACTTTTTTTTTTACTGTAAATGCTACAGTAATTTTAAAGCAACTGAGCTACTGACACACTGCTACAAAATAAAACCAAGTTAACGCTGCTATTTTTGTATTTTTTACTTTTTTGTGGGGAGCTATTTACTCCCCAAATCCAGTCCAGGCAACGCTAGACTGATATAGTGGGAGATGGAAGACAGAAGTGCTTCTAAATAAAAAGTAGTAGGCACACTGATTTTTGGCAGGGATGTTTGTGTGTGTATGTGTGAGTAGGGACACACTGGATATAGGTAGTTTGTGTGATGTGACTTCATGGTGGAAGTGCTCCTTGTGGGTTGATAGAGAGTTGAGGAGACACTTAGTGCTGCTGCTCCAGAACCTCTGTGTGGGTGAAGGTTGTGTATCCGTGGGTGGGATGGTGGGATTTCAAAAGTATGTTTATATTCTCTATTTCTTATTCTGAGGCGGAAGGAGAATCTACTGTTTGTGTAAAAATGTGTATCAGTCCCACATTAAAGCCTTAATCAAGTCAGTTGACAATCCAATACATTTGATCAATCTAGGGCTTGTGGTTCTGGCACAAAAATCATGCTGCCATCACTGAAACAAAAACATACCATCACATAAAAAAATAATAAAAAATAATAATAATAATTCATCATACTGCCATGAAAATTAGACATATTTTCATAGTTTGATCTGTGTGTGTCGTCTGTTAAAATTTTCCTCACTGTCTCTGATTTTAACCTGGTCAATGTGCTTGCAAGAGAAAGAGAGAAAGAGCCATAAGAGTGAGATGGAGAAAATAATGGGGTAAGAGAGATAGAGAAATGTCATACTGTGTCTATATGAGCATTATTAAATTGTTCTGCTTGGGCGCACTGGATGTAGGAGAGATAGGCCCTGTCCAGCAAGCCTTCCCTGAAATGAGAGTTCAAACTCACCTAACAACTCGACAGATTCATCACATGGTTTATAAATAAACTTTCACCTTACTCGCCATATTTGCTTCAGTTTACTGATACCAGATTCAGATTTTAATCAGTTCAGCTGCATACAAATCTGACAGTCAATTGTTAAAGGTGTATAGTTTTAGCTATTTTGTATTTGTGTAATGTCTAAAGATGCAAATAAATCTGCTTTAATATAATATATATAGATATATAATATTGTAATGATGTGTTAAATTGATAAAAAATGGGAGTGAAGACATTTAAAATTAAATAAAAGATAGTTTCTATTTCAAATAAATGGTGTTAATTGAACTTCCTATTTATTGAATCCTGAAAAAAATGTAATTATAGTTTTCACAAAAAATATAACATAATAATAAGAAAAATCATTCATTTTTGAGTACAAATAATAAATGATAATAATTGAGCACCAAATAAGCATATCAGATTTCTGAAGGATCAGGTGACACTGAAGAGTATAGAAATAGAAAACATTCAGTTTTAACTGCAATAATATTTTGCAATATTATTTTTTTTTTACTGTATTAACCAAATTAATGCAGCTTTGGTAAACATAAGATTTTTGCAAAAACATTAAAAATGGTGTATGAAATTGGATAAGAGAGAATGATGAGTAGGTGAATGAGAGTTTTTTTTTTGTCACCATCATGTTAGCAACTCTTGTATTTTATTTTGTTATAATATAATTGTATGACTTAAATTTAATAATTAAAAAATATAAGAAAATGTTTAACTACAGGCAAGGTTAATCAAAAGAAGAAAGAAGGACGAATAACATAATTCAAGTTTGAAAGGGGTCATATGATGCTGCTAAAAAGAACATTATTTTGTGTATTTGGTGAAATAAAATGTATTTATGCGGTTTAAGGTTAAAAAAACACATTATTTTCCATATACTGTACATTAGGGGTTTTCAAACTTTTTTGTCAGCCAAACCCCTTTGACCTAAATTATTTACTTGAAGTACCCCCTGAGATTTTAAGTAAATATTTTAATAACTTTTTAAACATTTATTTTTTTATCAGTTTTAAAGTTTCAATAATATTTAGCTATTGTTATTATTACACTCAACAAATTATAAAAATTCATATTACTGTAATTTATAATGTATAACATTTTTTCCACAATATTTTTTTTAATAAAAGGTTTCCCCAAAAAGATTATTTGTATACATTTAAGATTTTACATTTATATGACATTTGTATAAACCTGTAACATTTCTTTGCAAAAACTTTTTTAATTTTTTTATTTTATTAATTCCCTAATGGTATACACTTGTAGGCATACCATGTATAGGGTGACCACCTGGCAATAGATCTGTTGCGGGACAGTAGATGTGATTTTGCTGGACAATGTGGGACTCGTAGATAGATACATTTACTACTGTTACATCCGTTGTCATATGCGCTTATTTATGTTTCTGAGCACTCACAAGTAAGCGAGAGAAAGCACGTCCGTTTTGTTTGAGAGTGAAGAGAATCCACCTGCGAGGGAAGAGATTTGTGCTTGTGCATTTTGATGTGTCCTTGCAGTACAATGCGCTCTGGACATTTGTCATTATGTCCATTATGCGGGGCATATTCTCAATATGTGACGTGCGGGACAAGGGGTGAAAATAACTTCAACACAAAGCGGGACAGTTGGTCAACCTAACCATGTACCAACTCACGAACCTCCTTGAAATTGCCACACGAACCACCAGGGGTTCACGAACCCCACTTTGGGAAACGCTGCTGTACATGATTGTTTCTCCTCTATCCCCCGCCTTCTGAAACGCTTCAATTTTTACAAGGCTCATCGCTCTGAAAAGCGAGGTGTGCTGTGATTGGCCAGATATCCAGTGAGTTGTGATTGGCCGAATGCCTCAAGCGTGTGATGGAAATGTTATGCCTCTTAACATATTATGATGCCTTGTCCGGCCGGAGTGACAAGACATAAATATAAAACCCATTATAAACATGATATAAACATGATTTTTAGTCGTGTCTTCTTTTGGAAGGCAAAAACAAAGTAGTTTCGCTTTCTCAACGAAACCGCTTCACACACCGCGGCCTTGAGTGAGTAGAGGCCGGAGGCCTAGAGTGAGCCGCAGCCTAGAGTGATCTGCGGCCAGCTTGAGTGAGCAGAGGTGGGCGGCTTGAGGCGGATTCTACGAAGGAGCGTACCTTGGTCTTGCAGCAACCACATGTGACAACCCCGGGCTGGACTCCGCTTCGTCCACAGTGACAATCCACAGTGCAAAGTTGAGGTATTTCCTCAGCGACCAGCACGGATCAGCTCCAGGCATGATGAAGTGGATATCGTCCTCTTTTGGAAGGCCAAACAAAGTAGTTTCGCTTTCACAGTGAAACATACAGCGTCTGTACAAAATGGCGCTGGTGGCAACAACAAAATTACAATGAGAATAAAAGGTACGCCTTCTTTCTTTGCATGTACATCTGGGCGGCGTTATGCAAATCTTTCCACATAGTGACTTGAGATGTGGGGGCGTGTTAGAAGGAGCCATTTTAGGGGGGCTTGGACAAGTCGCCACTTTTATAAAGACTGTCTCTTTGGATTTGAAACTTTAGTCTTTGCAACTTTACAGATCTTCTTTATTCACCAAGAGCTTTTAACACTCAAAAATTTGAAATCGCATCATATGACCCCTTCACCTTAGTTATCATCCTTTCACCTTTGTATGTCTTAATGCACTTTGGCTGTGTTTAGAGACTGTAAATGCTTCCCCAGTTTTGTACAGTAGACATGTGGAATATGATTCCATGTGGAAGCTTTTGGATGCCTCCTGAGCTCCAGCATTTTAAGCAATGGGCCTATTTATAGAGGGTTGTTGGTTAACATCCCATAAAGGCTATGCTACAGCTGTAGGGCCCTTTGGAGACTCTCATAGCCTAAACAGCTCCAGTAAGACCACTGTACTGAGTGTGGATGATATGGATACTTGGAAGTGAGAGGACATCCATCATCTAGCTGAATGTAAGAGTGCCTCCCTTTCACTTTGTATTCAGAGCAACATTATTCACAAGAGAATTTGTGTGTGGATTTATCCTCTGCCTTTCCACATACAAACACAAACCCCATGTGTAAAAAAAACATAACCCTCACATTGCAGTTTCCTTCTCTTCTTCAGTTTGGCATTGCCCTGTATCGTCAGGTGTTAAATTTCACTAGCTTTCTGAAAAGACACTTTTTATCATCTTAAATCATGGCTGAAATGACACAATGTTTTATAAGCATTTTCTTATCTCACCCCAGCCTCCTCCTTTGCACCAACTTTTATTTTACTGTTCTGAGCACTCATGCTTGTCGGAATTCCCTATTAACTCCTTGCTAGCCACAAACACTCTCTCTCTCCACTTGTCTAGAGAGGAATATTTTCCTCACACACCAAACAGCATGAATATTTCCCTCAATTCCAATGTATTCTGATTATACACTTTATACAGCAGAAAGATTGTAAATATACATGCTGACATTCTTCTTTCAATTTCCTTTTTCCATTTCCACCTCCATTTCTTACCATCTTTGATTATCTTTTTTTTCATATTGATTGTTCCTGCTTTGTCTTGGATATTGAAGGGCATAGTCTAAAATTGATGTTTTTGATTTGATGATTGTCAGAGGTTGAAGATGACGACTACTATGATGATGATGATGATGATGATGACTTCACTGTCTCTCACCAGTCTCGTCAGACGCCGGAGGGTGAGTTCCTGCCATTGGATCAGTGTGAACTGGATGTGGGCTTTGGAACAGGTGCTGACCAACTCTTCCTGGTCTCTCCCCTCACCATCTGCCACGAGATCAATCCCAAGAGCCCTTTCTTCGACCTGTCCCAACGCTCGCTCATGAACGAGCAGTTTGAGATTGTCGTCATCTTGGAGGGCATTGTTGAGACAACGGGTGGGTAGCATTTTTCACTCCATTTTCCATTTCTTTCGGAACATAATCTGGCTTGACACAATTGTTAATTTACAATATTGCTCAGATGCCTTCAGTGATTTTACACAGTAATATTTTTTTTTCTAGATTTTATGTAAAAAAAAATATCAGTTACACTTTGCAATAAGGTCCATTAGTTAATGTTAGTTACTGCATTTACTAACAATAACTAACAATGAGCAGTACATTTGTTAGAGTGTTTATCTTTCATAAATTAATGAAACTACTTATGACTGTCATATTTATGGAAGTTCCATCAGAAATTTTATTTTTGTGACTTATTGACTTACAGTATATCTTGCAAATCTGTTTTCTTTTTTTTTTCAGAATTTTGACATCTCACAATTCTATTTTCTTGTTTCTGCCACAGAATAAAAAATAATTGTGACTTTGGTCCTCAGAATTCTGAGCTTACAAATCTTTTTTTTCCCACTGCAGAATAAAAAGAGGTAATTTTTATTGACTTTTTTCTGAGAAAGAATTAAACTCAGAATTGAAGTATAAGTCAGAATGGTTAGATAAAAAGTTGCAATTACCTTATGTTTTTGATTCTGTGGAAAAACAGATCATAAATGATGGTAAGAAATGGAGGCAGAAATGGAAATAGGAAGTATGAATGGTAGTCACACCAAAATAACAGAATATATTAATAAATCCTGTAATAGAAGTTTTTGCATTGTAAGTTCATGTTAACTAATGTTAACAATTGAAACCTTATTGTAAAGTGTCACCAAATTATCTTAACATTATTAAAACAATTTAAAAAAATTCTCTAAGAAACAAAATGAATATTTTAAGATAGTTTTTCATTTTTATTTTTTTGCCCCTTGTATTATGCATAAATCTAACTTTTTTTGACAAGAACAGAACAAATGTGCCAATGACAATTTACATTTCTCAAGTCATGCAAATTTGTTTTTCAAGTAAATTTATCTTGTTTTAATGACGTTAAGATATTTTAATGGAAAACATGACACAATTACTAATTAAGACTTTATTTTTCATTTTTTGCAAGCTGTTCATTAAACATATCACTTTTCTCACACTTTCTTTATACTTTTTAACCTTGTGAACTGTGATTACATCTCTGTATTCTTCCTCACACCCCTCAGTCCTGGTTTTCTATTGGAATGGATGCAGTAGGTACAGTCAGGTAAATGGGGGTGATGAGTGGGTTGTAAAAGAGTGTCTTTCTGATTACATTATTAGGCCTGTGCTGTAGCCGTGCTGTTAGCAGCGCCTTCTGCATAATATTTTTTTTTTTTGTCACATTCTTGTCAGTTTGATGTATGAGCTTCAAACCTTGCTTGAGTTTGATCTGTTCCTGGTGTCTCTTTTGCAGGCAGAGTGCGAGGAAGGAAAGTAACTGGAGATGGCAGGATAGGAAAGCAGTTCTTTTTGCATTCTTTTTTACTCCACAGATAAACAAAAATATAATTAGAATTTCCTTTCCTGTCTACTTCTCACCCTTTCAATCAAATATGATTCTCATTTCAATTTTAGGGGTGTTTTCTAACCATCACTATAGTGGCTATGTTTAGAGTTTGTGATTTGAACAGTTGCCCTAAGAATTAAACACAAAGTATTAAACTTTGATGCATAACTTTTCCGACGCAGTTTCTGGTACAAGATGGACACCTTAAATCACTGGAGTGATGCATGTCATTAATTGCATTTCTAAATTATATGATGTATCTAACAATAAAATTAAATAAACATTCCTTAGATTATCTCACTCTGCTGACTTGAGCTAGTAAGTGACAGTGTTATTTTGGTAGCATTTCTATTATATATATATATTTTATTATTATTGATACTAGTAATTATTAATAGTTATAATAGTATTAATAATTACATTTTTATTTATATTTATTTATTTATATAAATTTATATTTATTTCAGTTTTAATCATTTTAGTACTTAAAACATCTAAAGTAAAAGGTTTCCTATATTCATTGTTTTTATTTTATTTCAGCTTTAATTAAATTATAGAAATGCATATTTAATTCTATTTCATTTTCATAATAACAAAGTATTAACAAGGAAGATAGATAGATAGATAGATAGATAGATAGATAGATAGATAGATAGATAGATAGATAGATAGATAGATAGATAGATAGATAGATAGATAGATAGATAGATAGATAGGCAATGCAACTCTCACCCTGTATTGTAGCAGTCAGTGTAAGATGACTCCTATTTTATAATTATTAATAGATTTATAATTATTTTTTCACACTTTTTTCATCTAACCCTTTAAATCTGAACTCTCGCTCTCTCTGAGAAATTATATGAGATGGAGACAAAGCAGGGAAGGGTATTACATAGCCTCTGTGCCAGCGATGCTTATTATTACAGGTATAACAGCAGTGATAGACACAAACACACTTACATGCACACCTAGTAAACCATTTCTTCATTCACAAATTAATTTCTTGTCAGGCCAGTAACAGGTGCAAACAGTCATGTGGTGATTTGAAACAGTTAACCACCCTGCTGATCGAGAGCTGAGGCCTGCCATGTACTCATAAGTGCTTATTGATCCACTGAAGCCCTGGATATAGACAGAAATGTCAAGTTAATCATTTTATACAGTGTATAAGACAAAGCCACAGCTCTGTATCACTTTAAGGGCTTTGCACGAACCTTTACAGCTTACAGAATTAAAAAGTCTCATTTTAATTTGCATCTTCTTTGTATACCCTAATAAAAAGCAACAAAGAATGAAATATATGTGCAATTTAGGTCAAATAGACAAAACGCATGTGTGGAGGCAGGAAGTATGAGGCTTTTTTAAATCAATACCATAGATTACACCAAAGGAGATGACCGAGAGACTCTAATTATGTATGTCGAGAGAGTATTGCGCAGTGAAAAGTCTTACTGTGAAATTTGTCTTGCTTTAAATGAGAGCTTTAAAAGCTACTTTCAGCTGAACTGCAGTGAAACCATTGATACGTTCGCAAAACCTCTTCCAGCATTGATTTATCATTTAAGCCTTTAGATGAAGCCATGTCACCCCATTGCTCCCGCTCAACATGATCACTCTGGCAGCAAAATATGGGATTTTCAGTGTGATTAATGTCACATAAACTGGTTTAATTACTTGGGATGATGTAGTGCCAGCAGAAACACTCATAGAGAGTGAGTTGTTATGATCTTCATCCTTCATTTTTGAAAACTGAGGCTTGTTCATGTTTCATAATAGTTGCTGCTAAGTAGTAGGCTATTTAATGATAATAAATTAATCATGAGCTGGCCCACACAGAAGCTCTGCAGACTTTGAACACCGGTCACTGATTAATTTTTACATTTCCCTTCCCTTTGCATATTTGTATATTAAATATTTGGCTAATTTGATGCTTTCAGTTATCTGTACTCCCAAGGCCAGTTTAACACATTTTACCATGTTTAAATCCATTCTGTAGAAATATGCATATTTTCCCCCAAAATCAGCACTAAAACTGCTCAAAGTCTGAAAAAGCCTGGGTCTGTGAATAAATAATAGTGTAATCTCACTTATGCTCTGAATATCATTAATGATTCAGACCAGCAAAAATTTTGCTTATGTGATATTGCTTTTAAACAACAGTTCAATAAACAATGTTAGAATTGAGTAACTTTTTATTTATAAATTATATTATATAAATTTTAGACACAGTATCATTAGTTACTTTGTGTATTTTTTGATCCACTAACTGAAATATTTCCAAACGTTAGAATCCACCTTATGTGTCTCAGAGCAACACATATTTGCACACTGGTGTTTTGTTCCAGAATGAATCAGTGGCTTTGAACAGTGTCTCACACATATTCACTTTGTTTATGCATAAAATGTCATTAAAAAAAAAAAAAAAAAAAAAAAAAAAAGTTGCGTGAATGATTCAATGACTCACTCATGATCCATTGTTCGGTACAGGAATGAATCAGTGTTTTGAATAAATTGGTTGAATAAATGATTCAGTGACTGACACATACTCACTTGTTTCGTTCATAAATGAATCCTTTTTTTAATAAATCAGTTGAGTGAATGATTCAATGTCTCACTCATGATCACTTGAATCATTGAATGATACTGAATCATTCATTTGTTCATGAATGATTCAGTATTTTTTTAATGAATTGGCTGAGTAAATGATTCAGTGACTCACTCATAATCACTAGTTTTGTTCAAGCATGAATCAGTGGTCTGAACAAATCATTTGAGTGTCATACTGTCATTATTATTTAATGACTCACTTATGATCACTTGTTTCGGATCACAAATCAGTTCAATGACACATTCATAAAAACACACTAAACCACCTACATATCGATGTAACCAAAACAAAGACACTAAAATGTCCCCACCACTACACAAGACTGACAGTCTCAGCCAATTAAATCGAGCACTGGAACTACTGCATAATAAAAGCACATAGCCTAAACACCATTCAGTTTGTAATGACACAAATGCTACTTCAGTATGACAGCATACATTTTCCATCTCTCTTTTTATTTACTGGTTTTTGCCCATGAAAATAATAATTCCTCTTCTGCAGAAAATGAAAACAACAACAAAAAAACAGTGCATTCTTTATGAACACCAGTTGTTTCATGATTACTCTATTGATTGTTTTTAATTTTATTGTGGAACAGATTGGATTTTCAGTCTTCCTGGATGGTGTATAAGCAAAAGAGCCCAGCCGTGTAAAGCTATGGCTCGGGATGTGTTTATGACTCACTGAATGGCCCTCTGGCTGAATTATGGTTGCAGGAGTCTTAAAACTCTGCCTTGCATGGCCTTCTTACGCACATTATGTACTGAGTGTCTGTAAATCACATTCTTGGAAGAAGGAGGAACAGGGCAGCATAAATCATTCACATGACCAAGCTACCCTAACAATGAAAGCATCCTTATATGTAATACATTTTGACCATAAACCTTTCCTCTCCATTGTAATGCTTGTTTATTACATGCTGTTTCTCACAGGTATGACATGTCAAGCTCGTACCTCATACACGGAAGATGAGGTGTTGTGGGGTCACCGCTTTCTGCCCGTCATGTCTCTGGAAGAGGGCTTCTTTCGGGTGGACTACTCCCAGTTTCACAGCACCTTTGAGGTTCCCACGCCACCCTACAGCCTGAAAGAATATGAGGAGAAATCCTCGGTGCCCTCCCCCCTGGTCACACCGCACCAGGAGCGTGTGTTTTTCATGGACTGCCTGGAAGCAGGTGAGGAAGGGGCACATCCTGGAAGTGCTTCTTGCAAGCTGCCCAGCAAACTCCAGAAAATGAGCTCATCTGGTAGAGAAGATTTGCAGAGGAAGGTACTACGCTTGAGCTCGCAGCAGTCCGAAAAGGCATCGAGCACGGGGGACCTTCCTCTTAAACTACAACGCCTTAGCTCCAGCCCTGGGCAGGTTGACGGAGAGGCGCGATTTCACCTCAAAGCCCTCAAAGTGGGTTTCCAACCCATGGCCATGTCCACGGGAGACCTCCACCAGAGAAGTCTGCCTCCCACCCCAGCGGCCATCCCCACACAGCCCCACTGTCCTCCACACACGCCTGGTGGCCGACCAGAGGACAACCTGCCTCCCAAATTAAGGAAGATGAATGCAGATCGCTGACCTAGAAGTGTTTTTGAAACTTTCTCCTAATCTGAGAGCAGTTTTCAGTGTTTATGTACAATGAGCATGGACAACTACATCCAGATTAGAGCAAAATTATTGTTTTGTTTTGAACTAAATAAGGACTCTTGTAGAGTAACAGTAACATGTCAAGAATTAACTTTCTGACTGCACAACAAAGGATTGCATTGGCTTGCACTGCAAAAAAAAAAATATATATATATATAAATGCATTTTTAATTAGTATTTTTGACATATTTTACAGTAAAGGATCTAAAAAAAAATAATTAGTTTGAAAAACAAAATATTTAAAAAGTTTAATGCCTAAAGATCCTGGAAACAAAATAAACCAGATAAAAACACTTGAAACGAGATACATTTACTTCATTACTACATCATGTACTGTATATACTAAACGTTTGGTGTCAGTAAGATTTTTTTTTTATTACTTTTATTCAGCATAGACGCATTAAATTGATTAAAAGTGACGGTGAAGAAAATTATAATGTTACAAGCCTATTCTATTTCAAATAAATGCTGTTCTGTTGAACTTTCTGAATCTGGAACCTAAAAAAAAAAAGTATTGTGGTATCCACAAAAATACTTAGCAGCACAACTGTTTTCAACATTGATATTCATAAGAAAATGTTTCTTGACCAGCAAATCAGCATGTTAGAATAATTTCTGAAGGATCATGTGACACTGGGTAATGACTACTGAAAATTTTGCTGTATCATATTTTTAATAAAATGCATAGTTTAATACAAGTATCAAAACAGAAAACAGTTGTAATAACAGCTTTAAATTGTAATGATATTTCACAATATTACTGTTTTTACTGTATTTTTGTTCATGCATCCTTGGTTAACAAAAAAGCTCCTTTTAAAAAAACTAAATGTTACTGATCCCAAACTTTTGGGGAAAATACACTTTAATTAAAAATGAATATCTTAAGCATTGTTGATTCTCAAGTAAATTTTTAATGTTTCAATTATTTTTTTTTTTTAGCTGTAAAATTAGAAATGAAAAACTGTTTTGCAGTGTGAGAACTAGTTGGAGATACATAACTAATAGAAAGCATTAGCATCTTTTTCTTTCTTTCTTTCTTTCTTTCTTTCTTTCTTTATTATGTTTATCATAGTCTATATGGATGTTCAGTGTTTTCTTTCTTTCTTTCTTTCTTTCTTTTGTTGTTTCTTTTTTTTTTTTTTTTTATTTATTTGTTTGTTTTTGCACTTTCTTTCTTTCTTTCTTTCCTTCTTTCTCTCTTTCTCTCTTTCAGCACAAAACTCCAGCTGGAAATACTGTGATTTGTATTCTTTAGCTGTTTACTGGTGACTGTATAGTCACCCAGTGTCTCACTCACACACTTAGTAATAAATATACACAGTTACAATATGTGCATGCCTACTTCTCATCTCTAGCTGTGTATCATACAACCCTCTCTGTTATCCCTAGTCAAAATGAATAAATTCTATTCAGCTGCAACATGGTGTGTGTTTAGTAGTCTCTCTGGTACAGAAGAATCAAAGATATATGAATTCAGTTTAATGGCATATACTGTACATCTCTGGTATATAAAAACTTTAGAGATTAGTATTTAAAAGTATTTCATAAAATGCTCTCATGTGACATTTTAATATGCACAAAAGGTCATTACATTGCCATTAGAGAGGATGCATTATGTTGAATTAATCATTTCATCCTCAAGTCCAAACAGCTTGTTCATTAATAATGTCTGTAGAATCTTGTACTTTAATTAAAAATTAATGCATTTGTAGAAATGTTTAATGATCATTGGATTTTGACACTGGCAAAGAGAGAAATTCTGCAACAAATCATCAAATGGACACAACGCACTTCTTGTGGAGTCATACATGACATGAAAACTGATGGAAAATACTTTCCTTCAGAAAATGAAATTCAAGCTGTATTTCTGTCACCTTGTTTGCTGCATGGGGTGAACTTTTGATGCCCTAATCATTACATGTGGTGAGAAAGAAACACATTAAATACCCATTTTGTCTCAAAATGATCCTGTTGCAACCACCTGGCTCCGAGTAAAGTAACATTACCGAAAAGGGGAGGCCACACAAGAAGACTAAGTTTAACAAATAAACATTTAATAAAGAATAAATCAAATAATACAAAAATTAAGTATAAGTAAAATAGAAAGAAAGAAAGAAAGAAAGAAAGAAAGAAAGAAAGAAAGAAAGAAAGAAAGAAAGAAAGAAAGAAAGAAAGAAAGAAAGAAAGAAAGAAAAAGAAAGAAAACAATCCAGGGCTGGAGAGGGAAGATGAACAGCGGCCCAGTCCAGCACCCACTACTCTCCCCAAACACCAATCACAGGTAACACTCCACACCTGTACCTGATGCTTGCGCTGACAAAGAGGCAAAACCACAAAACACCACCACCTAGTGGACAAATAATAAAACGAGAACACTCTGTGCATAACAATCTATTAAGACCTTTCACTGTGATTGGTCGAGAGGATAATCATTGTGGGGTTTATTGGTTATTGAAAGCTTATTGATTGGTTGACAGAGAAAGTAATTAGAGGACTCATCAGGTCAGACAGGAATGGATGACTAATATATATATATATATAGGATAATATATTATATATATATATATATATATATATATATATATATATATATATATATATTTGTCTTTCCTTGATAATTCTTTTCTAATATATTATATATATATATATATCTTATATATAATATTATATATATATATATATATATAATATATATATATATATATATTAGAAAAGAATTATCAAGGAAAGACAAATAGTGTCAAAATAGCAATATTATTAATGGTCAATGATGAAAATGAGAAATATATATTTAAAAAAAATCTACTTCAAAACACACATCAAGTAGGCTATTCATGATAGTTTAATGCAATATTTTGTTTTTTGAAAAACATTTATACTTTGTTCAACAAGGCTGTTGATTAAACAACTCTAAAAATGTCAAGTGCTGTTACCATTAATCATGAGCTAAAATACTGCCTAAGCAGACTGAATCAAAGACTACAGAATTCCCTTAAAGGGACTTTGACTGAATACATTCATGTGTGATGCATGCTCATTGATATTTTGCAAATGTTAGAAAAGAAAAGAAAAGAAAAGAAAAGAAAAGAAAAGAAAAGGAAAGGAAAGGAAAAAGTAGAAAAGAAAGGAAAGAAAGAAAAGAAAAAGAAAAGAAAGAAAAAGAAAAAGATAAAAGAAAGAAAGCAAAAGAAGAAAAGAAAAGAAAAGAAAAGAAAAGAAAAGAAAAGAAAAGAAAAAAAAGGTCAAGAATCAGGAACTAACCCTGCCTTTTCATAAAAGGTCATAACATTTAATTCATTTAAATAAGTAAGTAAATAAATTTATACATGCATACGTATATACATAAATAAAATACTTATCTTGACATACAGTCCTAAAGGTTAGATAGATCACACTGACTTTGATTCAGTGGACAAAAGTCTTTTGATTATTAATTATTATTATTTATGATAATAATATTATTAATAATAATAATTGTTATTATTAAATATATAATTTGCAAACTGTTTTTCTTTAAGTAGTAAAAGGATTTTATATCCGTCTTATATGAGTTTTTATATTTGATAATATGGACAGGTACAACACCTACATATTTGTTACTTTAAGCCCCACAAAATATAAGTAAAACCATTTTAATTAATAAATTGAAAACATTATCATCACGGAGAACGAGTTTGAAAGAAAGAAAGAAAGAAAGAAAGAAAGAAAGAAAGAAAGAAAGAAAGAAAGAAAGAAAGAAGAAAGAAAGAAAAGGGAAAAGAAGAAAGAAAAGACAAGAAGAAAAAATAAAGCAAAAAGAAAGAAAGAAAGAAAGAAAGAAAGAAAGAAAGAAAGAAAGTGTGGTTTCAGCACCATGGACAGGGCTCTGTGATGTCTATTTGACAGCATGTCCATTTAACACCTCTGTAGAAAATAAGCAAGAAAGAAAAGCTCAGAAGATACTGCGAAGGGTTGAAAGATAAAGACTGAAATACAGGACGGCCAGAGGTCTCCACTGACGGTGCTCAGATGGTGAATGAGTTTCAGGTTTCACTGCAAAAGTGACATATTGCAGGGACACAGAGAGCTAAAAGTGAGAATGAAACATAGAAGACCACAGTAAACTGAAAAGCATTGAGAGCATTGGTAAGGCGGATGACTATACCGCTGTATTTTGTATATGTATATACAAGTGCCTGTGTGTATACAATCAAACATATTTAGGGGGAAAAAAAATAAAGACAAATCATGTGTTAGATTATCAAAAAGAAAGAAAGAAAGAAAGAAAGAAAGAAAGAAAAAAAGAAATCACCTACTATACGTGGTAACTGACCATGCAGGTGCATAAACATTCAAACCTGAATAACTAGAGAGATTCATGTCATGTTATTTAAAATCTTTACACCTTTCATATTAAAACAGTTGCAGAACTTCATTCTTGAGAGCCTATCCAGACTACATCATGTTACTCTTTTCATCTTTTCACATCTGAGTTTCAGAAATGACAGTTTTCTCCAGCTCATTTCTCACAGTGTCTAAAAGCTGAGGAGACTAATAATGCTGACAGACTGCTGGTGTAAAAATACTTCTGACATTAAAGTTTCAGAAGAACTTAGAAGGGTGAAGGAAAGGAATAGGACATGAAGAGTCAAACTCTCTGAAAGAATTGATGAAGGTGAAGGATTAATCAGGACGGTGAGACAGCAGCGTTCAGCAGTAGACTGACATTCTCAGTCCTGATTACTTGAAAGTCTCCCAGGAGTAGTTAATAATCAAGACGGGTAATGATTAAGACCATCTATTACGCTGCGCTCTGGAACATTCAATGCTGATTGGTCAGTTGCAATATTTGGCAGTCTGATATTTCCTAATATTCATTGTCCATGGCAATACTGATGATAGAGTTAGACACTGTACTGTGTTTTGTCCCTAGACTGATTGTTTAGTACATTTATGTGGTTTTTATTTCTTAGCTACTCATTATTGAAAAACAATATAGGCCTAATTATAACTATTAAAGGAATACTTCACACAAAAATGGAAAAATTGCTGAAAATGTACTCACTCTCAGACAAGATGTAGATGAGATTGCTTCTTCATCTGACCAGATTTGGAGAAATTTAGCATCACATCACTTTCTCACCAATGGATGGAGTTAGAATTGTTGCATAATTCCAAATAAATAGATTATGATAATAAATAATAAATGTAAAAAATAATAAATATCTCGTCTTACATTGATATACATTTATATTCAACACACCTGCACCACATTTAAAAAAGAACCAACATATATTTTTTCCTCCCCAAATAATGGCAACTTTGTAATACTTTAAATACATTTTTTTAAATAATATTTATAATCCTTTAAACATTGTTAGATCCACATACTGTAGCTACATCATTAAATGGCTTGACTGAAAAACTGGGAAAAGCTGTTGGCTGTTGTGTGATGACAATTTAACCTATTACTCAAACTCGTATGTTTATCATGAGGTTGAATACAGTTATTCGTCAGTTACTTATTGACGCTTTTCTATCCATCTTGAATAACATGAAGCTTCCATAATGCATCTGTATCCAGTATAGCGTTGTTCCCATAGCCATGATTTAAAGCGCTGTTTATGTGGCATTTTCAAAGGCACGTAAGATGTAATGTGGCTTGGCTTGATATAATGTCTAATGGTGTAATGAAATTAGATTTTAAATATCTTTTACTGTACCAGTTTTTATGGCCCTTATATTTCCTATTTAAGCAAATGCAGATGAATGAAGTTATTTCAGGACGAGACCAGCCTGATTGTAAAGCAAAACATGATTGGTTCTGTTTACTGGACTTTAGTTTAAAGTTAAAGTAGTTAAAATACCAAAATGATGGATTAGTTTCTTAAAAACACAGCTTTTTGCTTCACAAGACTTTAGTTATGGACTGGAGTCATGTAAATTACTTGTGGGTTATTGTGATGTTTTTGTTGTTGTTGTTTTTTTAGCTGTTTGGACTAGTGTAGTCTAGTGTAAATAAAGCCTACAAGTTCAGTTTAGATCACAGAAAACCAAACAGAAAAATAAACATTTAGAAAGAATCTTTCTGCTTTTTATTTTCTTTCTTCAAGAATGGTCAGCTGTGTCACACACCTGCCACCCCCACCCCATCCCAAAACAAGTCTGGTCATATTTGTGTTCACATCAATAGAAAAGATATTATATGTAGTGCACATCTTGTTAGAGCTTTCTGAATGCATGCAGGGCATATGAACATGTGGCTATGAATGTGCTTGTGTGTCTACTGAATGTGCCGTATCCTCAATGAGTCAGTGGACATACTCATTTCTCAGTACAATTCTATCAGTTCAATCAGACAATCACAGCTCTAAACCTATCCCTAAAATCAGAGTACTACAACAATAAATGTTTCAGGAACAGGTTGTACTTGTATGCAATTGAATAAATACCAACACAAAGAGTAAACTACCACAGAGCTTATTATAGTACCAATCAGAGCAAGAACATACTGCTGTATTCCTCCAACTAATGAGACTCTACAGTCGAGAAGGACAGATTTGCTCATATTTCTTTAGACAGCAGATGTCCTGAGCAGATGCATCATCCACTCTCTGTGTAAAAGACCTACTGAATTCTTAGAACATTCTTAAATGGCTGTAATGGGCACAAATGAGTTGGATTTAAACAACAATCTCCTTATGTGTCAGCTCCAGACTTCACTGGAACATGGCGTACGCTTCTGGCATTCCTCAGTAAAGACATGCATTAGAGCTGCGCAGAGTGTAGTTGCACAAGGATCACACGGACCTGGAGCTTTGTTCAATAAATATAAACTCTGTAACACAGAGTACAGCACACAATGTTCCTTAACTGCAGTATGAAACTGAAGCACTGAAGCATTTTGTTTGTGTTTATCTCTTTCTTTGCTTAATTGCCGTTCTTTTCCGAATTACTGGTTCTAACAATTAAGATACTTTATGGTTGGATCCTCATGATGTACAAAAACCAGACAGGTCTCAGTTGGTGGTGTGCTGGAGTGGCTATAATCATGTAGCTATTACCCACTGATCTATATATATATATATATATATATATCAGATATATATATATAATATATATATCTATATATATCTAGATATAATATATATATATATATATATATATATATATATATATATATATATATATACATACATACACACACACACACACACACACACACACACATATCTATATAGATGAGATAGAGAGAGAGAGAGAGAGAGAGAGAGAGTACTGAGACTTGCTACTGCCAATACATCCACAACATGCTGCTGTGAGCATGTAAGAAATATTGCTGCTGCAAATATTGGTATTGCTACTGAACCCCCCACAAAGCAGGAGACATAGAAGGAACAATACAAGCCTAACAAGAACAAAACACCCCCCCACAAACAGATCTATCGCCAAGACATATGTACTGCTGCTGCTTTGAAGAGCCATGTGAACCACTTGTATCTATGTGTGCCTGGGCTACCATGCCAAGCGGCTTAACGCTAGTGGCCTATGACTATGTGAGCCTTGGCTACCACACCAACCGGCTTAAAACTAGTGGCCTATGACTATGTGAGCCTGGGCTACCATGCCAACTGGCTCAACTCTAATTAGACACGCACTATGTGTAATGTTTAATTAACAAAGTGATATGTGTTATAAGTTTGATTGTGATGGAAAAGGCACCCAGCTGAGAAATTATAATATTTTATTTTTTTTATTTTTGTAGTATTTTGTATTCTTCTTTAATTTATGAATCCAGTGTAACAGCTTGTTGAAGTGCCCCTTTTATGCCATTTTTAAGGTTGCTAATATTGTTTTATGAGTCACATGCATGCAAGGTAAAAAAAAAACAGACTTAATTTTGCCTCATTTCTAAATAATTCATAAACAACTCGTGCAAAGCAGTCCAAAGAATCAGTCTCTCTAAACCACTCCTTTCAGTGAGCCCTCACTGCTGTGATTGGTCAGATGGTGCAGTCCTTTGTGATTGGTCCAGACCCGTAGAGAGATTGGCTCTGGATTGGTCTACTGCGTACAGCGCGTGTTGGAAACGAAACCCTCATTGCCATGACGGAATGACAGCCCTGGAGACATGTCAATACATAGAAAAGATGGTATTGATTGTACCTTACCAATTCGAGCTGGAGTCTAATGATGAAACAGTTGAACTGGCTGATCGACAAGAGACTGATTCGCAAGCATGACTGGAGCAGGAAGTTTCTCAGTGGTAAGTGCTAACAAGTTTGTGGTAATTATAAGATGTGATAAAACAAATTTTCTCTCACAGCATAGGATACAGTGTCTTCTCGACGTGATATTAGAAATATTAGATGTTTGTGGGTAGGCAAGTTGGCGACGTGGAACGTGGGCAAACATTATGCAAATGTGTTACTTTGTGACATAGAGCCGTAATAGGATAAGATTCGAATTCCTGATGACTCGTTTAGGCGATTGCAATCCGACTCTTTTTTTTTTTTTTTTTTGATAGACAATAACTTTATTTATCGTGCACAGTCAGCTTCACAACTTTGCAGATAGTTTATATTCACATACAGCTACATGACACATTACATGAAAGGTAATATTCGAAAAGGCATAATAGGGGCACTTTAATTCACATTTGTGCAATGATGAGACAGACAAAGTTATCCGATGCCATACCAATTTACTCTGTCATGGAGATAAAGTTGTCAAGGTTACAGTGCACAAACACCCCTAGGTGGACTGACCTGAATGAACAGAAATATAAGCAGAACACAAATGTTCTTTCTCCGTTTTCTGAATTACACGGCACAGCTTGAGCACACGTGCACAAGCACATTTCTCTGAACTACACTACCCATAATGAATTTCACTTGGAACTAACTGTTACAGCCATAGATAGTGATCTTCACCGCCTCCCACTTGCCTTGTCCAAAATACCCACACTTGGGGTCTTGGCCACTTGGCCAGCGTGTGCACGCAACAGAAAGTAAAAGTGATTTCTGTTAAATATAATATTTCCTTTTGAAGTGGACTTTGAACTTTGTAACTTTGCAGATCTTTTTTATGCTCAAACAGCAACATTACAGACTATCTAAAGTTGAAAAAGTGAAAATAATTGGACCCCTCTAATATTCGCTCCTGCATACAATGCAAACTGCTAACATGACACTTAGTTAAACTTGATTATGGTTGCTCATTTTTTAATTCAATTAGGCAGACCTTGCAATGCAGCGATATGGTTTAGAAGAGCATCCATTTATCTTAGATGTTGATTTCGCAGTTCTGAAGTAAGCTGCAACTTCTAAGGTAAGCCCTAGTCATATATATTTGAATGCTGAGCAGCAAGCTGATTAGCTACCGATACAGGAGAGAACCAATCAGCTGTGCCATGTGATGATATCATTAGGTCAGATAGAGTTTCATGCCAGAACTCTGTATATATGTTCTCTATTATAGATCAGTGCTATTACCCCATTTTTGACTCAATTGGAAACTGACAAAAAGTTTTGCAAAGTTGAAGCTTTGAAATCTGAACATTTAAAGGTAATTTCACTTGGGGCCAGGGATGGGGGGGGGGGGGGGGGGCGTCTGCTGTTTAAAAATACACACACATATGTGACCCTGGACCACAAAACCAGTCTTAAGTCGCTGGGGTATATTTGTAGCAATAACCAAATATATATTGTATGGGTCAAAATTATAGATTTTTCTTTTATGCCAAAAATCATTATGGTATTAAGTAAAGATCATGTTCCAAAGGCGATTTTTTTACAAAATTTAGTTTTTTTTGCACCCTCAGATTCCAGATATTCAAATAGTTGTATCTCGGCCAAATATTGTCCTGTCCTAACAAACCATACATCAATGGATGCTTATTTGTTCAGCTTTCAGAGGTTTTATCAATTTCTTTTTTGAAAATTTTACACCTAAGACAGGTTTTGTGGTCCAGGGTCACATATATATAAACATTTTTTATTTTCAAAGTTTCATGCTTCAGTATTTGTAGATTTTTCCACGTTTCTATGGTATACTGAAAAACAATGATAAGCATATCATAAGTTTTAAAGGCTTTTTATTTAATTTGTGGGCTTCTGCTTGTCCTCTCGCCTTTTGACGAATGACCACATGTTTTCTATGGGATTGAGATCCATGGAGTTGCCTGGCCATGGATCCAAAATTTCAATGAAATGATCTTTGAGCCACTTCTTTATCACTCTTGCTTTGTGACATGGTGCTCCATCATGCTGAAAAATGCACCAACCTGCTGCCATTCCTGAGCAAGCTCTGCACTGGTGGTGACAATTCCGTAGCTGACTCCTCATGAGTAGACGGTCCTGGCACTTGCTGGAGACTCTGGGACATCCTAAAGACTTCTTCACTACAGTTGAACCTCTATCCTTAAAGTTCTTGATGATCTGGTGAATGGTTCTTTCAGGCGCAATATTTTTTGTAGCATTTTCCTTCCATGTGATGCCATTTTGATGCAAAGCGATGATGGCTGAACGTGTTTCTTTGGAGGCTACCATTGCTAACAAGAACATGATGATTGGAAACGCTTCTTCCCTCCTTTTATAACAATCAGTCTGCTCTTACAGTCTAATTAGTATGATAGTGATTTCACCTGACTAGTACTCATTCACACGTTCATATGTGCTGCTGATATTATTAGTCAATTAATGTTAGCTGGTCATTTTGTGTCAGGATAAAAAAAAAAAGTGATTTTTTTTATTTATTTATTTATTTATTTATTTATTTTTTTTTTTTTTTTTTTTTTATTTGTTTTTTTTCTGTTTTTTGTAGCTTTTATTTATAATTTAAATGTCATCTGTTCAGTCTGCAGTATGATCTATAATCTATGTGAATATGTGAATATAACAGCTTAAGCAGCAAACTTTGCAAAACACAGAATTTATGTCACTGCCAAAAGTTTTGGCCTTGACTGTATATATATTAAATATTCAAAATAAAATACAAAATAAATAAAATGTATACATTTTTAGTTTTGCAAGTCTAAAATTTACAAAATGTAAAAACATTTTTTTTAAAGTCCTGTCTAATAGTGTTATTTTAGTATAACTGAAATACTATTATTATTTTTATGACTATATAATTTTACATACTATTGTAAAATTGTGGGCACGTGATGATGTGCACTTCAAGTAATAGTTTTTCGGTCCCCTACACCCTTCAACCATTCAAAGCTCTCAATCTGGAGGGTAAACCCTTTGAAGAGATTAGGGCAGAGGGATGAGCCCTTCCAAATGGAACGCAGGGACTGTCAGTGCATTCCAAACAGGATATATTACCCTCCGAAGGGCACTTCAGAGTCAAAACAATCTTGGCCGACATATTGAAGGGACGTTCCAAACCAAAGTGCTCAAAACTGGCCACTTCAAAGGGCCCTTCAGAATGAAGGATTTTGAAGGGTACAACTGATGGACACTTCAGGCTCCCATGATCCTTTGTGCAGATTCTTTGCATGATGACGGTGCCTCGGTGTGGGCACGTGATGATGACCCATAACGGCACTTCGAGAAACAGTTGTTTGGTCCCCTACACCCTTCAACCCTTTAAAGCTCTCACTCTGGAGGGCATAGGAATGAACCCTTCCGAATAGAACGCAGGAAATAAGAATGGCACACACACCAGAGCATGTGAGTGAAGCCGCTACGTTTTCCGCTCTATGGACGTGCACTCCACTCAGTCGCTCTAACCGCGCAAGCAAGCACTCCGTTAATATTCCGCTCACGCTTGCCATAAACCAGTTCCCGCTCAGTTCCCTCTCCAACATAAAATTTCTCTAGTAGGCCTAATTGTTTACTGTTTGTACCGAAATTCTTGGATAATTGTCTAAAATTATGCATGCTGATAAATAGCAATTATCATGTTTCAAAACAAAATTCTTACGTTCTTCTTCATTTTATTTATTGTATTAATTAAAATGTATTAAATATATTAATCTAACCTTAGCAAACATAGCCTACCTAAAATGCAAAAACTGAAGAAGTGTATTTTTGTATTTACGTTCACTTTATTTCCGTGAAAATAGCTGCCGTTGTTGTGCAATAGAATATTCAAAACAGGCTCATTAAAACATTAAATGAGATTAAATGTGCGTAGATTTTTACAAAATACACCTGGATTATAAAGCCTGTGAAAAGCAAACACAAGATAAAATGCACTTAAAGAACGCTTGGATTACGAACTGGGTTGAGCGAGCGACGCTGAGCATATTGAGCGAGCGGAGCGGAATCTTCAGAAAGGCGCTCAGTGCTCTTAAGGAAATCTTACCACTCCGCTCCGCTCACATGCTCTGACACACACACTCTCACACTGCTGATGTTTGTTAAGTCTGTAGTGTTCCCTTGGTCTCCTTGTTCCCTGTTTCCCTGCCTTGTTTCTGACCCTGGACTGTTTCCTTTTTTTTGTTATTGTTTGTTGCCTGCCCTGAATATTGCCTTTGTATTGGATTACCCTTTTGCCTGTGCCTTGAATATTACTGTTTGCTGGTGTTTTGACCCTGCCTGTCTGACCACGCTTTTAATAAAGCCTTGCTTATGGATCCTCTATTCCGTTGTCACACCTCCTACATTACAACTATATTATTTTCATTTTCATTTAAAGTTAAAGTTTTAGTAATTTTGTTATGTGTGTCATTTTTATTCGTTTTTTTTTTTTTTTTAATTTTTGTTTAGCAGTTCTTGTTTTAATTAAAAACATTTATTTCAGTTTTAGTTATTATATCACTACTTTGTACAATAAGTAAAACTCAATGAAAGTTTTGCTTTTTATTCCATGTTATTAACAAAAAAATATTTAGTTTTTTTGGTTTAAGTTTTACTATAACACCCTGTCAAGAACTGCCCACTTAGACAGGAAGGGGTCTGACAGACAGGTAAGCAGCCAATCAAAGTTGTTTTTTGTTTGTTTGTTTATTTTGTTTTGTTTTGTTTTACACATGCACTCTAAGTGTGATTTGTTTGTATGAAATAGTTTACACATCAATAGACTTGTGTGCAAAAACCTCACAATGGGACATACAGAAATCACCAAATGTGTGCATATTTAGTAATCACTATTTCAGATTCATAATGAAAAATACAGATTATTTCACAGACATCATTCAGAAAAAACAAGGCTTTTAATTGTTTTTTTTTTTTTAAAGGTTTTGTTGAAATTAACTTGGAAACCCAATCAAAGTGTCTCAGGTTGGATTCTTCATTTAACTGAATGTCCTCAATATATAACTTAAAAGTTATTTTCTCTAATGGATGACCATATGTTACCGACACAACTACTGTTTGTCTGTGCCTGTTAACTATGACTAGTTTCTAGGGTTGGTATGCACTTGATTTGGAGAGCGTGTCTGGCAAATGTCATTTGTGTGAAGAGATGCCTAACTTTATGAAAAGATCAATTCAAAATTCTCTGTCACTTTTTAATCATCAGATCTTTTCTTTGTGTGTGTGTGCCTGTGCGTGTGTGCGTGCACTCGTGTGTGTGTGTGTGTGTGTGTGTGTGTTTGTGTGTGGAGACTTAAGATGTGGTCTGTGTGAACACTCAAGATGAAATACACTTCACTGAGCAGAAGGACTTGATGCAAAACGATGCAAGTGCGATGATCCACTTGACATTTTCTTGATTGCATTTGACTGGACACGAACAAACACATTCACACATACAAACACACACACAGAGATAAACACATCTCAAATAAGCTGAAAGAAATAATATTTGTGTGGTTACAACAAGAGCAAGAGAGCAGACTTCTTTATTCTCTGTAGGTTGTATAGCCAAACAGAAACCTCCAGGACACTGACTAAATATCATTCATATATTACTGAATAGACTGACTGGAAAGACATTTATGCCACTCCACATAGTACAAAAAAGAAATTTATCCATAAACATATAATATGCTACAAATGATATTGATTTTGAGATGATATTGTGTTTGAAGATGTTCTCCCTAAGCACCTTTCCTCTACTAAACTTTGATAATAAATAAGCAGAAGCCTGATGAAACCTCAGTCCAGGGGCATGTCTGAAGGGGTGGCACCAGCCCACCACAAAATATGCTTGGCCCACCCTTGTGCCCCTTGTGACCTGTGCTGGCTAAATGAGTCACAATTAACAATTTTCAACAAGTTATTTTCATTTTCACATTCTCCATTAAAAGACATTCAAAATGATGTATGATTTGTTGGAAACGGACAAAAATGACTGAGCTACACCTGTTCTGAAGTCATTAGAGTTAGCAAAGTCAATTTTGAGAAAAAATCAAGTTAAAGTTTTCTGAAGGTTCCAAAGAAAAATCACCTGCAATGTTGTATCTTTTCCTCCACTTCTTTTGTTAATAATAATTTCTATATTAATTGTCATAATATAGCTATTTTTTGTTTCATCTTTATTATAAATAAGATGTTATTATAAAAAAAGAAAAATCGTTTTACATCTAAACCAAAAGCATGTAAAACCAAATAATCAAATGTAGTAATAAATTGATTATTAAAAGTACAAAAGCAGTTCAATCAAGAGCAGCAAGTGATTATTTTATTGTTAGATTAACATTAATGAGGCGGCCTATATTAAGACTTACTGTAATGCACGGATCTAATGTAATGTTGCACATCAGATGTTTTTCCTCAACAGCTCCCCGAACGTTCACTTAAGACATAACAGATTTTGTTTGCTTGATTACTTAAATACTGTAATTTTGTATATATGTGTAGATTTATGCGCTTGCTTCGGGTGACAGTCAGCGGGAGAAGCGAGTGGAGAAAAGTTACTCCTCTCGGGAAACATACAAATAAAAGTAATCAGACATCTAAAATTATTATTTGGAGCACTGGGATCGCTAGACAAGGGCTTAATGATTTTTTTTCATTGATTTTTATTTCATTATTTGTGCTTAGTTGTGTTATTCAGCCACGATGCACCAGCACCACTTAAAATAGAAATTGTTATGTTATTTATAAAAAGAGAGATGCATTGTCCAGGCACTTGTGCAGTACCATGTCATCCCACTTGTGTTGGGGCACATGAATTTTCCCATGGGCCCTCCTGACTGGTTCTTGGTCCCCCCTGTGCCACCCCATTAAAAAAAAACCTAGAATCACCCCTGCCTCAGTCTTTCTAACAGTTTTTCTGAAATGGCCTCTCAGTTGGGTTGTCACAATAACAGTTTGACAGAGCCAGTCAGGAGAAGTAGGAAAAGTTAAAATGAAAAGCAGCATGGTACTAAAGAAGACATGAATTTTCTGATTACTTTCTTTTGGTCTTCCAGGAAATAAATCAGTTTTTTCTCTCCCTTCCACAATCATCCTCTTATTCTTTCACTCCTCTGTTCTTTTGTTGTATTTCACTGTCCTTAGCCCATTTCCTCTCTGCATGTGCCTAAGCGAATTCAGAATACCTGGAGTTCTTCTCTGTTGGCTTATCCTTTTCCTCCAGCTTTCTGCTCTTTCTGTCTCACTTTCTCTCTGCCGTAAATCTTGTGAGATAGTTTTGTTCTGTGGGTTCATGGTGTGCTGTACTGTTCTGTGCTCTCTGTGTGTCCCCTAACCTCCAAAACACATTGGGTTTGCTTTAAACACTCCAACACCCCCTGCACAAACACACAAACGCTCACATACATGCACACACAGGCCAGAGGGCACTGTTTGAACATCTGTTCATTGTCACATTGTGCCAAAGCACCATGTCGTTCTTTCCATTATTAACATAGTTTATTTATATCGTTTCCCCTTTTTACTCAAATTTTCTGTTTTGATCCTATGTGTCTCTTTTTTTTTGGTGAAATCCATACATTCAGTAAGCTCTGTCTCGAAACCTGCCAAACTACAAGGCTTTTCTGGTCACCAAAGATGTACTTTTACAAATTCTGTTTCTTGCTGACATTTGATTTTAGACACCTCATATGGACCTTTGCATTGGAAAAAAGAAAAGTCTAATCTTGCCTAGGGCATCAAGTGAGTCAGGACTGCCACTACATAGTGGTATATTTAAACATGATGCACCATACAACATCCTGAATCTCTCCTTGAAAAAAAAAGATTTCTGTTGTACAAGCTGTACAAAATAATTACTGTCATATAACAGATATCTTTTGCATGTTTTTTTTAATTAGAAACTTATTTCTGTCAAATTAAGTAAGTTTACCCATTGACAATTGCCATTTACTGCCATTTTTTGGATTCAGATTACACAATGCTACTGTATAACTTCAGAAGCAATATAAAGTGCACATGAGCATTTCCTGTGCCATATTTCAGCAAAAGAACTCATTTTATAAAAAATAATTAATAGACGCATTGAGTGTGATGCAATAAAAAGATTCCAAAAATTATGGTGAGAATTGTCCTTCTATTGAGTTATCATTGCAGGCCTAATGAAAAAAACAACATGCAACCAGTGCATTTCAGAATCCATAGCAAATTACTCTTGTTTTGTTTAGTGAAAACATACAACATGACCAGCAGTTTGATTTTGCAGAAAATAAATAAATAAATTATATATATGAACAGTAACAATAAAAGCTGAGTTACCAGTTTGAATCAGTCTGAAAAATACTTTACTGACCTGAACTCACATCAGAGCAGTTAATGAATGATCATCTGACTCACTTTCTGAATTACAAGTTATCATTACTGATTACAAGTTATCTGTGACAAGAAATGAAATAAAATCATTAGAGCTATAAGATACACATTGTGTGTGTGTGTTTTTTTTTTTTTTTTTTTTTTTTATAAATTAAGTAAAATTCTATATACACTATGGTTAAAATATTTGGGGTCCATGAGATCTTTTTAAAGAATTTAATACTTTTATTGAGAAAAGATGCATTAAATTAATCAAAAATTAGACATTTATAATGTTACAAAAGATTTCTATTTCAAGTAAATGCTGTTCTTTAAAATTGTTTTTATTTTTTAATGTATTGAAATAGAAAAGGGTTATTTTAAATTGTAATATTTCACACTTTTGCTGTTTTGCGGTACTTTTGATCAAATAAATGCCACCTTAAGGCTTAGTGAGCATAAGATAATTCTTCCAAAAACATTAAAACATCTTACGAACCCCAAACACCTGAAAAGTGAAAGGGATTGAGAAAATGACAGGTTTTTTTCAGAATCTTGGTTGAACTGGAATGGAGATGTGTAATGCAGACAGGCCACAGCAAAACAAGAATTCAGTTGTACATTTGACATTATGACAATAACATACTCCACACATGCTCTCGCGCTCAGGGTCTCTAATTACTGTCTCATTAGATGGAGCTGTGATAAACACAAAATCTCTCTCTCTCTCTCTCTCTCTCTCTCACACACACACACACACACACACACACACAGACACACACACACACACACACACACACACACACACACACACACGTGTTGTTATTTGTGGTTCCCTTTCAGTCAGTCAATTCGACGTTGTGTTGAAGTTCTGACGATAGGGGTCACACTTTGGAATCTTGCAAATTTGCATAGCTGGCCACGCCCCGAATTTCCGGGAATGACTCGTCCAGCATGGCATTTGCTCACTCTTTCTGTTCTTTGGAGCCAATGTAGCGTCTCTTTGGGAGATGCAACACTGCATTCACTTCTCATTGGATCTATGGCACAAGCAGCGGTTTCTCCCTTGCCCATACACAGATAAGTATAGTGAGAGTACCCCTGGGTGCTTCAACAGTGATCTTTGAGAACAATTTCTGCTCTTTATGGATGGATTTGTGTGTGTCTTGCCTTCCCATTTGTGTACTTCTGGTTGTGGTTTGTCCATCTCACCCTCTGACAGGCATGATTGCTGTGCTCAGTGTTTGGGCCGTGCCCATTCTGAAGCAGCTTTTAAGGATGGTTTATGTTCTTCTTGTGAGGACATGGCTATTGGCACATTGTGCTAGTGGCTCGTATTATTTTTTATAAATACTGTAAGTCACCTCAAGCTGCTTTCCGTCCTGGCCCTTATACTTCCAGGTACGAGGCCTCAATGATGTGCACTGAAGGAGACCAAGGAGATGATGTGGGAGCAGTTCTGCCAGATGAATTCCCGCAGACCTCTTGTTCTTCCAACCACACATGTTCTCCAGTAAGAATTTCTAGGTGAGATTGAGAACCTGCCTGTGCGGGTTCGATCTCTCATTTTTGGGGCTCTCGATGAGGATGAGTTGTCTATCGTTGCATCGGAGGGAGAGTCTAACCGATTGGAAACAGATGACTTGACTAAACCAGCACTTCCAGATGCTGTGTGTCAGTTTTGAGCCTGACACTGAGATGGAAGCCTTGCTTACTCGGGCAGCAGAGAGCATCAGGCTTGAGTGAACTCCTCCACCTTGTCCTGAGCGCTCTTGCTTGGATGACTGGTTCTTGGAGACCAAGTGCAACACTCAGCCGTGCTCCACCCCAGTTACTTTCTTCCCAGAAGTGCACAAGGAGCTGATAAAATCGTGGAAGGCACCTTTCTGCCATAACACAATACACCTATTCCTCCATTCTCATCACCCTTGACAGCGGTCCAGCCAGGGAATATACAGAGGTTTTTCCCGGTGGATAGAACGTTTGCGGTGCATTTGTGTGCAAGACGCCGCCACCTGGAGGTGCAGGTTTAGAGCATATGAGTTTCCTCGTCCTTTGTGGTGAGAGATTATACTGCTTCTGGACAAGCTGTGTCCGCTCTTTACGCTATGGCTGTCCTGCAGGTATTCAGGCCAGGGTTTGCTTAAAGGTGGTCCCAACCCGGAGCATGCAGGAACTGCATTCAGCGACTGACTATGCCCTCTGGATTACGAAGGTCATGGTGCAGGCTCTGGGGAGGGCGATGTCCACATTAGTTGTCCAGGAGCACCACCTGTGGCTTAATCTGGCAGAAATAAGGGTTGCTGAGAATTTCTCAATGCCCTATTTCTCAGGTGGGTCTCTTTGGTGACACATTTGATGAATTTATGCAGCAATTCCCCACCGTTAAAACAAATGGAGACCATTAAACACATCCTGCCTCAGTGTGGGTCAGGGTCTATGCCTGTACCCCTGAAGCAGCAGCCTCCGTCTGTTCGTAGCCAGGGATGGCCCCCTGCGAGGAGTGCTAAGGCCCTTGCAACAGCCTGGGCTGGCAGTCAAGCCTAAATACAGCCAGTCACCTGCAGGAAGGTGGTACTGTTAGCCTGTCCTCAGGATGCTAAGAACACTTGAAAGGCTTCGCAGCGAACCTGAGATGGGCAACCCAGGGAAAAAGAACCTGATGACCAGCCTAGCTACACTTCTGCCAGTGGGACGGGAGGTGGATCCTGCTGGGCTCTGCCTGTCTGCCACATGGCAGAGCAGTCACCAGATGGTCATAAAAAGAACTATTTCCTCCTTCCTATTTCCTTGAAAATCCTCAGAGAAGTGGCATCGGATCCGTGCTATCCTTCCTCCAAGAGGGCCTGGACAGGCAGCCTGTCTGCATCTACAATTAAGGTGTACATGGCCGCTATTGCAGCGAACCATGACACTGTAGATTGCAGATCGGTGGGGAAGCATGATCTGGTTATCAGATTCCTAGGAGGTGCTTAGAGGTTAAATACTCCAAGGCTGTGCCTCATCCCCTCTTGAGATCTCTCAGTGGTCCTTCAGGCCTTACAGAGAGATCCGTTTAAGCCCCTTCAGTAGTACTTGTAGTACTCCATTTTAGTGAGTCCATAGGATGTATTTCCACAGTTAGGATGTGGTCTCTGTAGTGTTCTTTTCCCATTTGGGAAAACGAACACTTCCCCAACGGTACAACCAGGACTTTTCAACCTCAATTTATTCTTCTTTTTTTTTCTCAGAATCAGAAAAGGCTCCAGCTGGAGGTGACCTCTGCCATATACAGTATGGCAGCTTTCCTGGATGTTGGAGAGTGAGGTCATAAAGAGGTGTCTGGGCACAATGTCTCCATTCCCTCCATTGGGTAATGAAGGTTACCATACGTAACCGAGACGTTCACAGGGACTCTCCATTGGTATAATTGTTTTTATACTGTATAAACTGTATTATACTCATTTGTGCATAAACCATAAAACATGTATACGAGAACACACACACACACACACACACACAACTCTCATAATCAGTTATGTACTGTACATGCACACAATGAGGAAAACAGCTGATTCCCTCCATTATCCATTGTGAAAAATATACTTTCAGCTTATCCAAGCAGAGTGTGAAAACAATTGCCTGAGTGCCCTTTTCAAAACACCATGGCAACTCTCTTGCCAGTCCTGATTTTTTTCTTAACCTTAATTCCCCCTTTTCAAATCACCTCTTATCCATGGTAAATTTTCTCTCTCCTTCTTTCTTTATCCCTCCACCATTCTTTCATTGCCTTCTCATATTTCTTGCTAACAATGAAACTAGATGGATAATAATACTATAATAATAAAGCTGACTTTGACAATCAAACAATGACTTGGCTGTGTGATATTTGCCAAAGCTCCCAGAATTTGGCAAAAAGCCTTGGGCTAAAAAAGAAAAACACAGTTAAACAGAAACCATAGGAAAACCAAGAAAATTAATAATTGAAGGGTTCCAACCAACCTTATTGATCTTTGTTCCTCCAGTGGAAAATCAAACTGTTATGTATAGGAACCAAGGAACCAATAGGAACCAAGTTTGACATCTATCAGGCCTTATGTTTCAATTCGGCTCTATCTTTGATTTTAGATGACCCTAGACACAAATGGCCTCAAATCATGGTTTCTTTTTCTTTTAAATGAAAAGAGGTGAGTGTTGTGATGAATAATGCATCAAGGCTGGTTTTCAGTCTTTTAGTATGTTAGATTGCTTTAGTCCTAGCCATCCTTCACTCTTTCAGACATGGATCCAGGAAAGGCTTTAGAGTCAGAGTGTTCATATGGATGGTCGCTTCCCAAGACTAATGGAATGGGAAATAACGGTTAAAGGATAATTAAAGAAGCCATTTTAATTCTTTCAGCTTGAGTAACCTAGAGTAAAAGCCTCCTCTCAAACATGTTCTTCATATCTCTCTCAAACAGACACAATTTCTCCTACCACACACCCTTAAAAATAAATGTTCTTTAATGGCTTCAATGGTTCCATAAAGAAAATGTAACATTCATGGAACCTTTCTATTGCACAAAATGTTTTTTTATATATTGGAAGAAGGTTCTTTAGATTTTCTTTACATTAAGAAAAGGTGTTTCTTTTAAGAACTTATTGAAGGGTTCTGAAATATTCTTTGAAGAACCAAAAAATGGTTATTCTATGGAATCTCTGAACCGCATGGTGGAGAAAAAAAAAGGAAACTTATCTCGTTATTTCGACATATTAAGTCGTTATTTCGACATAATAACTTGTTATTTTGACTTATTAAGTCGTTATTTCGACATAATAACTCGTTATTTCGGCTTAATTAAGTCGTTATTTCGACATAATAACGCGTTATTTCGACTTATTAAGTCGTTATTTCGACATAATAACTCGTTATTTCGACTTATTAAGTCGTTATTTCGACTTAAGTCGTTATTTCGACATAATAACTCATTATTTCGACTTATTAAGTCGTTATTTCGACATAACTCGTTATTTCGACTTATTAAGTCGTTATTTCGACATAATAACTCGTTATTTCGACTTAAGTCGTTATTTCGACTTAAGTCGTTATTTTCGACTTATTAAGACGTTATTTCGACTTATTATGTCGTTATTTCGACTTATTAAGTCGTTATTTCAACATAATAACTCTTTATTTCGACATAATAACTCGTTATTTCGACTTATTAAGTCGTTATTTCGACATATTATGTCGTTATTTCGACTTATTAAGTCGTTATTTCGACATAATAACTCGTTATTTCGACTTATTAAGTCGTTATTTCGACATAAGTCTCATTATGTTAAGGCTTGTGTCAAGTTCAGTATGAGCCACTAGAGGGCAGAATAAGACCGTGAATCAAAGAACGCATTGTAGTTATGTTGACCTTAAGCACTTTTACAAGTTGGTGCTCCAGTTTCTCAGAGGTTTTGTGCTAATTGCCAGTATTGCTCTTTCATCCACCTTTTTATCTGTTTGATTTGCTTTATTTGTTAACTTTAAACAATCATATTATCGCCTATTATTTTTTCTTCAATATTTTGCTTCATGTGCTTGACCTTTATTGTCCCGATCAGAAATTCTGTTTTAATCAACTTGGCTTGCACTGTGTTAGCCGACGACTACTACAGGTTCCACTACTGTGGCTATTATTATTATTATTTTATCTGTTATTGCTGTTGCTGTCCGTGATAAGAGCAGACGATTATGAAACATACACTAAAAAAAAAAAGAAACATGGCAGGTCTTTGAATTTACAAAAATGCAACATGTATGTACAACTCAATTAATTATGTTTCGGTTGTGAACATGCTTTAATCAAGTAGATTTCAGGTCCGTGTATCTTTTGGTCATTTGATTTTCTACTTAAAATGAAATAAAGAGAAATGAGAAACGGTTTGATTTTCGTTCATTTTTCCGTTTTGTTTAAGAAACGGAAAGCTAAATTTTAGCTGGATTTTTCGTATTTTTGATTTTGGGTAAAAAAAATAGATTATGCTTTAATATTTGTTTGAATGTGTGTGGGTGGCGGTGAAACGCCCCTTTCATCCCTTCTGTAGCTACTGCACCGACAAGCGGCAACCGCGAGCTCAGTTCATTTTCAACAGGAGAGAAGCGGCAGACGAGCCGAGTTCATTAATCCCGCGGATTCTTTGCTTGCGGTGCTTGCAAGATTTAAAAAATAAATCAATAAAATTAAAATAAAATGTAATATAGCTATATAGAGAGAGAGAAAGAGAAAGAGTGTGAGTGAGAGAGAGAGAGAGAAAAAGAGAGAGAGAGAGAGAGACTGTATGTGTATGTGTGTGTGTGTGTGTTTGTGGGAGTAAAAGAGAGAGAGAGAGATTACTACCAGAAATTGCTAAAACGGAAATTAATTTATTTACTGACATTTTAATTTTACCGTATGTGATCTACAACGACATGAAATATGATAGGCTAGTCTACTGATTTTTAGCCTACTAATTTTATTCTATGCCTGTTTAAGAAAAACCTCAAAGGTAACATGTTTTCATTTGATATTACAGCAACAGCAGCAGTAGCTAGGCTATATCTTGTAGAGTCTGCTGCACTTCTCCGATCGGCGGATCCCGATCCACACTCTCCATCCCGATAACAGAGGAAAGAGCTTCAGCTCGTCAGTTTTGGTCGGAAGACACCCTCAACAACATGAAAACGTTACAAAACTCAACAGGATGTGCTTTCTGCCATCTCGGTCTACATTAACTTCTTTCTAAAACGTCAGAAATGAACCAGGCTCATGCATCACAGACCTATCATTCACGATAACAGAGGAAAGAGCTTCAGAAATAAACAATTTAAATAGAAAAATAATAATATTAATTTTATGTTTAGCCCTATGTAATTCATATGAAACAAACGAGGGGGTTTTTCCCGTCTGAACTCATTATCTGTAATGTTGTCACACCATCACTCTATTCCATGGAATTCGTGAATTCAGTTCATAATTCCAAAGTAGGCTATAGTCTATAATTTAAATAGTTTTTATAGTATTTTATTATAAATATTGTTATAAATATAGCCTATTTATGTGGTGTTGGGTTTTTTCCCATGAAACTGTGTTATGATGTAAAAAAAAAAATCATTTTATTCCATGTTGTTGATCACAGGCTAAAGACAAATTCAAATGGAGTTGTATTGGTTATGAACGGGGCCGGATTAAGGTGGGTGCTATTGATGCTGCAGCATTAGGCCCAGACCCAGATGAAAATGGACGAGAATTTTCCACCTCCGTGAAGTTGGCACCCCATAAAAAGGAATAATCACCAAAACTATGCCATTCGTTTGTGCTACGTTTGTGCTGATTTGTGCCGCAAAAATGAACGTTTGTGCTGGTTTGGTGTTTGAGATATTAAACATTCTTTTTTTGACCGTGTGACGTCACTCTCCACCCCATGTTGCCCAAATCGCTGTAAACCAGCGCAGTTCGTTTTTGCTCGATTTGTGCCCATTTGTGCCGTTAAATCAAACACTGTATCTATTTTCCTTCCGTAGATATAACCAAAATATTTTCGGAGGCCGTGACGTCACTCTCCACCCCAGTTCGTCTAAATCGCACAAAACTGGTGTCATTCGTTTGTGCTCGATTTGTGCCGGTTTGTGCGGTTGAAATGAACGTCAAATATATTTCTCCTTCTTAGAAATAACAAAAACAATTCTGGGCAGTGACGTCACTCTCCACCCCATGGCGTCCAAATCTCTCCAAACCGGTGCCATTCGTTTGTGCTCGATTTTTGCTGGTTTGTAACTATGACAGCTTCTTTTATATATATATAAAAAATAACCTTTTTTCGAACAGTGACGTCACTCTCCACCCCATGCGATCTAAACCGTTCCAAAATGGTTTCATTCGTTTGTGCTGGTTTGTGCCATTCAAATTTACAATGTATCTATTTCCCGTCCTCGAAAATAACAAATACAAAACAGGCCAGTGACGTCCCTCCAAACCGGTGCCGTTCGTTTGTGAGGTATTTGACCTCCGTGAAGTTGGCCCCCCCAACGCAAAACGTCAGCAAAATAGTCTCAATCGTTTGTGCTCCGTTTGTGCTGTAAAAATTGTCGTTTGTGCCGCTTTGGTTTTTTTTGATTAAAATAATATTTATAGGTCAATCTGAGGTCACTCAGCCCCCACTCCACCCCCCCCCCCCCCCCCCCCCCCCCCCCCCCCCCCCCCCCCCCCACATACTCCAAATTCACCCCAAACAGACTCGTTTGTTTGTGCTCCGTTTGTGCTGGTTTGTGCCGTTAAAAGAAACAACCATGACCTCTTCTTAAATATAACAGAAACATTACCCTCCTCCCTGTTTAGCGTGGCCGCAGAGTTCAAATAAAAAATAAAAATAAAAACGGTGCTCGTGCTGCCTTAAAATTTTAAGTTTAGTCAGCTCCAAGTTTTACTAACTTCATATTTCAAAGTTCACTAAGCTTAAGTTTCAAGGCAGCATTATTCTGTTTCATTTGTGTTTGATTTGTGCCATTAGAATATCAAACATCTAGGTCTATTACCCACAAATATTCGTTAATATTAATAATATTAATTAGGTCATATAGCCTAGCCTAATTCCAGGTGATCTCCACACCAAATGCCGCGTTTATTTGTGTTCGATTTGTGAATGAAATGAAATCCTGGTTGTACCTAAAATTCTTCTTAAATAGGCTTATTTAAAAGGGAGGAAAAAAGAAGCACTTAATATGCCATTAGCTATAGGCTATATGTCACTGTTATTGCATGGTATTACTGCATTGAACAGTTAATATTATTATATTAATGTTATGTAAACTTTTTTCTGTCCCCCTTACAAACAACTATCGCACTGCATAATAAGACAAAAAGGACATAATGGACTGTAGAAAAAGTGCTTAAATATATAATAGCCTTAACCTATAGCTGAACATGTGAAAAAAAAGACCACAAAAAAATTATAGATAGGCATACTGTAGATACATATAAAAGAGGTAAAACGTTATGAATATTTTGCAATCAAAAACATCTAAGCAAAAACGAAAAGAGCCGTTGGCATGGACTGAGAGCTTCCTAAATTAGCATATATTTGTTATGTATTCTAATGGCACAAATCGAGCACAAGCGAATTAGAACGATTTAAACTCGCAGTAAAAAAAAACGGTCTCACCATTTCAACTTAATGCTGCCTTGAAATTTAAGCTTAGTCAACTTCAAATATGAAGTTAGTAAAACTTGGAGCTGACTAAACTTAAAAATTTAAGGCAGCACGAGCACGTTGTTTTTTTTAACTCTGCGGCCACGCTAAACAGGGAGGAGAGTAATGTTTCTGTTCTCTTTAAGAAGAGGTCATGGTTGTTTCTTTTAACAGCACAAACTAGCGAGGTTCGAGACCTCCGTGAAGTTGGCCCCCCACCCAACGCAAAACGTCAGCAAAATAGTCTCAATCGTTTGTGCCACTTTGGTTTTTTAGATATTAAAATAATATTTATAGGTCATTCCGAGGTCACTCAACTCGTTTGTTTGTGCCTCGTTTGTGCTGGTTTGTGCCGGTAAAAGTTTTGTTTGTGCTGCCTCGGTTTTTAAAATATTAGACATTGAATTATAGGCGATGACGTCACTCAGTCGCCCCCCATATACTCCAAATTCACCCAAAACAGGTTCAATCGTTTGTGCTTCGTTTGTGCTGGTTTGTGCCGGAAATATTTTCGTTTGTGCTGTTTCAGTTTTTTAGATATTAAAATAATATTTATAGGTCATTCCGAGGTCACGCTCCAAATTTACCCCAAATAATCTTGTTTGTTTGTGCTTCGTTTGTGCTGGATTTATTTTCGTTTTTGCTACTGTGTTTTTTTAAAGATTTTTTTTTTCTTGTCAACTAGTCCCATGTTTATATTAAATTGATTAATAATAACCTATTAAACCATCCCTTTAATATATAGGCATTTATAGCCTATTCCACGCTCAAGCGCGAATAAAGCACTGGAAAATATTGATTGAATGCATAGGGGAAAAATAAGACATTGTAATTATTTATTACTTATTACTATTAGAAGTATATCTCTGTGCTAGATTATTGATGGGGAGCTGGGCAATTAATAGTGAATATGACCAAAATAGGGTGTTGTTATTATTTTTTATATAGGCGCATTTCATGTGTTTATGAGGAGTGTGGGAGTATTATCGCGCTTACTGTATGAAATGGAGACGCCCGCATAATCCCTCGCATTTTTTTTCTTTCTTTTTTTTCTTCTTTTTTTTTTTTTCCTGCGGAAAGAATTTTTTTGGATGTGCTTTCTGTCGTCTAATGCAGTCTCCCTGAATGGAGCACGTCACAACAATGAACCGGCTGACAGACAAGAAATAAATCTAAATAAATCTTAAATGGAATAAGCTATAAATGTCTATATATTAAAGGATTGTTTAATAGGTTCTTATATTAATCAATTTAATATAAACATGGGACTAGTTGACTAGGAAAAATCTTTAAAAAAAACAGTAGCAAACCCGAAAATATTTCTAGCACAAACGAAGCACAAACAAACAAGATTATTTGGGGTAAATTTGGAGCATGTGGGGGGCTGAGTGACCTCAGAATGATCACTAAATATTTTAATATCTAAAAGACCGACGCAGCACAAAAATAAATAAATAAATAAATAAAATATAATACAGCACAGACAAAGAAGATTATTTGGGGTAAATTTGGAGCGTGACCTCAGAATGATCACTAAAAATATCTAAAAAAAACGAACATTTTGACGGCACAAATTAAACATGAACAAAGAAGATTATTTTGGGTGAATTTGGAGCATGTGGGGGGTTGAGTGACATCATCGTCTATAATTCATTACCGGCACAAACAAACGAGTCTACTTGGGGTGAATTTGGAGTAGGCTATGTGGGGGGGGGCTGAGTGACCTCAGACTGACCTATAAATATTATTTTAATCTAAAAAACCAAAGCGGCACAAACAAAAATTTTTACAGCACAAACGAAGCACAAACGACTGAGACTATTTTACTGACGTTTTGCGTTGGGTGGGGGGGCCAACTTCACGGAGGTCAAATACCTCACAAACGAGCGGCACCGGTTTGGAGGGACGTCACTGGCCCGTTTTGTATTTGTTATTTTTGAGGACGGGAAATAGATACAATACAAATTTGAACGGCACAAACCAGCAACAAACGAATGGCACCGGTTTGGAAGCATTTAGATTGCATGGGGTGGAGAGTGACGTCACTGTTCGAAAAAAAGGTTATTTTTTTATATATAAAAGAAGCTGTCATAGTTTACAGGGTTTCTTTTAACGGCACAAACCAGCACAAATCGAGCACAAACGAATGGCACCGGTTTGGAGAGATTTGGACGCCATGGGGTGGAGATTGACGTCACTGCCCAGAATTGTTTTTTGTTATTTCTAAGAAGGAGAAATATATTTGACGTTCATTTCAACAGCACAAACCGGCACAAATCGAGCACAAATGAATGACACCAGTTTTGTGCGATTTAGACGAACTGGGGTGGAGAGTGACGTCACGGCCTCCGAAAATAATTTGGTTATATCTACGGAAGGAAAATAGATACAGTGTTTGATTTAACTGCACAAATGGGCACAAATCGAGCACAAACGAACTGCGCTGGTTTGGAGCGATTTGGGCAACATGGGGTGGAGAGTGACGTCACACACGGTCGTTCAAAAAAAGAATGTTTAATATCTCAAACACCAAACCAGCACAAACGTTCATTTTTGCGGCACAAATCAGCACAAACGTAGCACAAACGAATGGCATAGTTTTGGTGATTATTCCTTTTTATGGGGTGCCAACTTCACGGAGGTGTTTTACCTCGCTATATTAACCTCAAAATAATTCTTATAATGAAATTTGGAGTCCGACTTTCGGACGCACAAACAGCATTACTTATTATACAGTTGCTATTATTCTATATTTTTTTGCACCGTGATGTTACTGACGTAACTAGGGATTTTAATTTCGTTATTTTTTCCCCCTAACCGACCGATTATTAACCATTAACCAACAATATTATCTTAAATTAGAATTGAATTAAATTAGAAAGGTGTCTGTGACCCATTAAAAATACTAACAGAAAAACATAAAGTTTGGCTATATATAGGCCTATATAAATATTTTGAATAAATATTCCTACACCAGAAATATATTTTTTTACTAAATCATAAATTAAGAAAATGAAAGAAAAACTGTGCAAAGAGTAGTTGAGTTTCGTTTTTTATTTTTGTGCTGCGCGAAATGAAGTCGGCAGAAAGCGACTTCCTATTTTTCTTTAGGCTTATTTTACAAAATCACAGAGATTTGTTTTTATTGTGAATGTACACAAATAAAGGCAAACCTTTTACAATTCGGATTATATTTATGACTAAAAGGAGTCCTAAAAAATCAAGTGATTGCAGCCGTGCAGCATGCACACACACAGTTGACAATGCAGCCTATTTATCATAATAAAATACAGTCAGTCTTACATGAAGGAAACACACACACACACACACACACACACACACACACACACACACACACACACACACACACACACACTACTCAGTTTAAATATTAAAATCGTGATGTTGGGCCTATGCAAAACATTTAGTTTCACGTGGATATTGGAACGTGAGTGAAGTACATTATAAATAATAATTTGACATTCAAATACATCGCATATACGGAAATATTTGATTTTGTGGTTTCCGTTTCTGGCTTGTCGTTAATATTGCTTTAGCTTCTTATATTTTTAATTCTTGTTATTTTCTAAATACTGTTAATTGAAAGGATTTGTTGTGGAGTGAGGGGAACTAAATAGCCTAGTTTACAGTGTTTATTAGCCTAATATTTGTTAATATTTTGTGTCTGCATTAGGTCTATTTCTGAATTAAATAATAATCTTTTTTTTATACGCGTAGCGTATTTTAACCATTCAGCAAACCTTTTTAAACCGTTTAATTGATTATTAATAGGTGAATGTTTTTTTATACTGTTTGATTGATTTATGAGTAATTGAAAACCGGTGACTGTGAACGAATCAGCAGAGCTTTTACAAGCTTTTGTCATCGTTGAATTTTTCTCAGACATTTCCAAACGTCGAAATTGGGTTGCGCATCTATCTGTGCATGATGGTGTCCAATGCTTCCGGCGAGCGGAGCTTTTCAAAGTTGGGAATAGTCAAAGGAGAGCTGCGGTCTTCAGTTGGGCAGGAAAGGTTAACCTTATGAGCATTGAGCATGAGCCGCTGCGCAGCCTTGACTTCACTGAAACGATCGAAGAATTCGAGCTTGCAATAGGCTGTAAGCAGCTAGCGCGGTAGTAAGAGTTATATGCTTATAAGTTTATCTGGTTTAGATTGTTTCTTTTTTCAGACAATTTCTTTTTAATGTTGATATTACATAGTTTGATGTTAATCTCGAGTTGTTACAATAATAAGTCGTTATTATTATTCATGTTTAATAAAGGCTGGCTGGTTGCGTCACTTCTCTGTCGGTCTGAGTGCGCGTGTATGTTGAGTGTCGAACACACATGCACCAATGCCGAGAAAAAATAGGCCCTTTTTGGGCTGCAGCATCAGACCCAATTTGGTCTTAATCCGGCCCTGGTTATGAATACAGTAATTTCTGTTTTGTCAGTATCATGCAGCAGCCGTGAAAATATATTATTTTATTTATTTTTATTATTATTAGCTATTCTTTTATCTTGTAAGCACCGCTAGCAAATAATCTGCAGGATTAACAACCCGATCTCACGGCAATTCGTACATATTTTACGAGGTGGTTTATTCGTACGAATTCGTACGACCACACTCGTTTTGCCAAATCGTCTGCTCTTATCACGGACAGCAACAACAATAACAGATAAAATAATAATAATAATAATAGCCACAGTAGTGGAACCTGTAGTAGTCGTAGGCTAACACAGTGCAAGCCAAGTTGATTAAAACAGAATTTCTGATCGGGACAATAAAGGTCAAGCACATGAAGCAAAATATTGAAGAAAAAATAATAGGCGATAATATGATTGTTTAAAGTTAACAAATAAAGCAAAATCAAACAGATAAAAAGGTGGATGAAAGAGCAATACTGGCAATTAGCACAAAACCTCTGAGAAATTGGAGCACCAACTTGTAAAAGTGCTTAAGGTCAACATAACTACAATGCGTTCTTTGATTCTCGGTCTTATTCTGCCCTCTAGTGGCTCATACTGAACTTGACACAAGCCTTAACATAATGAGACTTATGTCGAAATAACGACTTAATAAGTCGAAATAACGAGTTATTATGTCGAAATAACGACTTAATAAGTCGAATTAACGAGTTATTATGTCGAAATAACGACTTAATAAGTCGAAATAACGAGTTATTATGTCGAAATAACGACTTATTATGTCGAAATAACGACTTAATAACTCGAAATAACGACTTAATAAGTCGAAATAACGAGTTATTATGTCGAAATAACGACTTAATAAGTCGAATTAACGAGTTATTATGTCGAAATAACGACTTAATAAGTCGAAATAACGAGTTATTATGTCGAAATAACGACTTATTATGTCGAAATAACGACTTAATAAATCGAAATAACGACTTAATAAGTCGAAATAACGAGTTATTATGTCGAAATAACGACTTAATAAGTCGAAATTACGAGTTATTATGTCGAAATAACGACTTAATAAGTCGAAATAACGAGTTATTATGTCGAAATAACGACTTAATATGTCGAAATAACGACTTAATAAGTCGAAATAACGAGTTATTATGTCGAAATAACGACTTATTAAGTCGAAATAACGACTTAATAAGTCGAAATAACGAGTTATTATGTCGAAATAACGACTTAATAAGTCGAAATAACGAGTTATTATGTCGAAATAACGACTTAATAAGTCGAAATAACGAGTTATTATGTCGAAATAACGACTTAATAAGTCGATATAACGACATAATAAGTCGAAATAACGACTTAATAAGTCGAAATAACGACTTACTTCATAACGAAATAACGACTTAATAAGTCAAAATAACGACTTATGTCAAAATAATGACTTAATATGTCGAAATAACGAGATATTATGTCGAAATAACGACTTAATATGTCGAAATAACGAGATAAGTTTCCTTTTTTTTTTTCTCCACCATGCGGTTCAGGGCTTCCGTATTATTCTATGGAATCTCTGCAAAAAATTCCTTTTGGAACCTTTATTTTTAAGAGTACATTCACTGACGTAGGGCTTATCAATGGTTCTGTTCTATCTCATTCAGCTAAAATTGTTAGAGAAATGAGTCAGGATGCTAAATATTTATTTGTTTATTTGTTTGATGAATGCGAGGCGAACACACCTGCTTTGAGTTACAATGAGCTCAATCAGTATCCACCCACAGCAGAGTAATAGCACACCTGTGTTTTGATGTTTACATGCAGACAGAGAATTCGACTGTAATGATTATCTGCATGTCTGTGTTTTGTAAAGATGAAGCCACTTATGTAAACAATACTTGATATGTTCTTTGCCTTGCTTTATGAAGCACTGCATGATTCACAAACAACATCAATAGGTAGAGATGCGTATGTATAGGCCTGCTTTAATTATGCTTTTGAATCTTGAATCTTAAGAGACAGTCTGAGACAGAGAGAGAGAGAGACAAATGAAAGAGTGAGTGAGTCAGATGGCATCAGTGGTGGCCACTTTGTCATAATTTATTTGAGGATTTATAAATATCCTCCTGAAAAAAAAAGGTAATATAATTCATTCCATTTGCCCTCCTACTCTTGTCAATCACACTGAGTCTCAGACTCGTCTGTGCATCTCACTAATTATCTATTCCGCATTTAAGTTTTAATTCAAAGCAGACAAAAATAAATTTATGTGCCTTGTTTACAGTTCATTATACTGATAGAAAAAATGAGATTTGGCACCTGATTAAATAACCAAAGTGTGTGTTTGTGTGTGTGTGTGTGTGTGTGTGTGTGTGTGTGTGTGTGTGTGTGTGTGTGTGTGTGTGTGTGTGTGTGTGTGTGTGTGTGTGTGTGTGTGTGTGTGTGTGTGTGTGTCTGTAAGAGGAAGGGGAAGGGCAATAGACAGACAGATGGAATTCAGTGTTGTGGCTATACTGTTGCTTTAATATTATTGGTTCCTGTATGATAAATTGCTTTCATCATTATACTCTGACAAACCCTTGACTGATTTTAATATCAGTCATATCAGCAATGCCAGACTTTAACAGAGAGTCTCCAAATCTTAGGATAGAGAAGCTCAAATGTATCATTATATCTGAACCTGGCAGGATATTCAGTAACACTAAAGCAGGGAATGTTTTAAACAGGGCCGGTCCATGGGATAGGCGACATAGGCAATTGCCCAGGGTGCAAAATGACTCGGGGGCGCCACAGGAATTTTTTTATTTTATTTTTTTCTTGGAAGTTGTTGCCATCTTGCGCTTCTACACCCATATATTAAGCAAATTAGTTTCTGAAAGTTAACATCATTTTAGTAGGCTACTGATCGATCTGATTAAAATAATGTTAGAATAAAATGAAACAGACATCAATGAAAAATATTAAGATTTGACAACTAATTTAATTAATTAATAATAATTAAAACACTTTCTGCGTCATGATGTAATTATAATACATCATCATAACACATTAATTACGCATGGCGCACGCAGTTAAAGGGGTCAAAGTTGCAAAGACTAAAGTCTCAAATCTAAAGAGATATTCTTTATAAAAGTCAAGTCAATTTATGTTATGTTATGTTATGTTATGTTATGTTATGTTATGTTATGTTATGTTATGTTATGTTATGTTATGTTATGTTATGTTATGTTATAGTAAAGTTTTGAAAAATCTGCATTTTCAGAATTTGTTTTTAGTGGGGGGTGGGGGACATAAATCTAAAATCTCACCTAGGGCACTAACAGAGCCTGAGCCGGCCCTGGTTTTGAGTGAGGTGAATGTTGTTTTTCATGATGACAGCACCGTGGAGTACAAGACAGATTGATACGTTTCACACTCTTAACTATAAACACTTCAACAAATTCTAAAGAGTTTGCCTAAAGATGCAAATTGTTTTGGGTGGGGTGAATTCGTGGCCTAATGGTTAGAGAGTCGGACTCCCAATCGAAGGGTTGTGAGTTCGAGTCTCGGGCCGGCAGGAATTGTGGGTGGGGGGAGTGCTTGTACAGTTCTCTCTCCACCTTCAATACCATGACTTAGGTGCCCTTGAGCAAGGCATCGAACCCCCAACTGCTCCCCGGGCGCCGCAGCATAAAATGGCTGCCCAATGCTCCGGGTGTGTTTCACAGTGTGTGTGTGTGTTCACTGCTCTGTGTGTGTGCACTTCGGATGGGTTAAATGCAGAGCACGAATTCTGAGTATGGGTCACCATACTTGGCTGAATGTCACGTCACTTTCAACTTTTCACTTTCAAAATGAAAACTTAAGAGGTTAGAGACAGATATTATGGAAAAGATAGGATACTCCGATGTGAAATGACAGGTGAGAAAAGACATGTCCAAATAAGTTATTATCATCTAAATAATCTATTCATACCTTGCAGAGCTGGTCTGTTTTAGAAAGAAAAGGGTTCCAGTGAGAACACAGCAAATATCACCTCATGGCGTATCACTGATCTGGCAGCAAAGGTTAATATATTATATAATTTCCTGTTGGCAGATGTTTTGTGTATCTGCTTGGAAAGCCAAAAAAATAATGAATCTAATTTTAAGTGGATGCCAAAAAATATTGCAGTACTTCCGAAAGCACCTCTCATTAAAAAAAACACAGCTCAGTCCTAGAGAATTAGTTAATTACAGACCGATCCCAAATCTCCCTTTTCTGTCAAAGATACTTGAAAAGGCAGTGTCCTAACAACTGTGTTTCTTCCTAGAGAAAAATTGTAACTGTGAGGATTTATAGTCATGTTTTAGACCGTACCATATACTGAGACTACAAATGACCTGCTCTTCTGATCAAGGCTGTATTTCTCTATTAGTGTTGCTTGATCTTACCACAACATTCTTTTGAACAGACTAGAAAATGATGTTGGCATTAGAGGAGTTACATTAGCAAGGTTCAAATAATACTTATCTGACTGTCATCAATTTGTTCCAGTAAATTAAGAGGCATTATATCGATCACAAGACTGACTTTAAGGTTAGATTATTGTAATGCTTTACTGGGTGGTTGTTCTGCATGCTTAATAAACAAACTCCAGCTGATTCAAAATGCAGCAGCTAAAGTTCTTACTAGAACCAGGAAGTATGACCATATTATCCCGGTTCTGTCAACACTACACTGGCTCCCTATTAAACATCGTATACATTTTAAAATCTTGCTTATTACTTAAAGCCCTGGATGGTTTAGCTCCTCAGTACTTGAGCCAGCTCTTATCACATTATATTCCTTAAAGGAACACTCCGACTTTTTGGGACTTTAGCTTATTCACAGTATCCCCCAGAGTTAGATAAGTCCATACATACCTTTTTCATTTCTGTGCGTTCTGTAAGTGTTATTTGACGCACCCACCGCTAGCCTAGCTTAGCACAAAGACTGGATGTGAATGGATAATGCTAGCATAGTAATCCCAATAAGTGACAAAATAATGCAAACATTTTCCTATTTACATGTTGTGATCTGTATAGTCACAGCGTGTACAAATAACAAGGCTATATGAGACAGAGACCATTTTTAATCGTTTAAATACTGGGAACTATATTCTCACTAGGCGTAGGAGCACAGCTTACGTTACTTGGGCGGAGTGATTAGCGCAGCACCCGAGACGCGCCGTGGTGAGTTCGCTCAGAGTTGGAGTAATAGAGTCAGTAATTACTAGATGGTACATTTATAGTGTACAGTCATAGGTGTTCGCTGTATTGTAAAGAGCTGCGACAATAAACAGGGGAGACCAGGTAATACTATGATGTTTCATAGAATTCCAACCAAAAACGCTGACCTGATGAATCGATGGCTACTTGTTCTGGGTATAGTTCCAAACACACCTGTAAACACCATCACGAAGTATTTCGTTTGCTGTACATTTTACTGTAGACGACTATTTTGAAAAAATGCAAGTTGCCACACGGACCATGAAACGTGTGCTAAAGGATACAGCCATCCCATCGATAATAAAGACAGGACAAATTGGATCACCTGTTGCTGCGGTAAGTGTTCCGTTATGTTTTGAGATGACTAACATTAGCCATACTGTAACAGTGCCATGCTAATGTAATATAACCTTAGTAGTGACACTATTACGTGAATAGGGGATCCGTGTATCCCCTTTATTGTTATTATTGTGTTGTCATGAACACACTGTATCGCTCAATAACAAATGAGCGGCGCTAAATGTAACTCTCAGGACTAATACATTCAACTTGCTAATGAATTGGAGGGGGATGGGCAGTTTTCTTTTTTGAGAAAATGTTTGTGAAATAGTAGGCTAACGTTACTGTCTGTGGGTTCATTGTGCAAAAAACTATTTGCCTTTTGCTATTACTTTCCCCATATTCTTGGGCTATTGTAATGCAATTATCTAACATTACTGTATTATATGCTGTTGAATATATTTGCTCAGCTGTAATAAATTGCATTTCAAATATATCAATTCCTGTAATAATTCTTTATACATTTTCTGTGATAATTATTAATCAGGATGAGATGAGTGTTCTACAGCACTTTGTAACTCCTCGTCTGTGTATCCTGGCTCAAAACTATATGGTTCTGGATCTTGGTTTGATACACAGTAAAATTACTCTGAGTCTGACAATTCCTCAAAGTCAGTCATGATCACGAGTCACGTCTAGCTAGTTAGTCACGTTTGTTTTGTTTACGGAACCATCAACAGGGCATCTCGGGTGCTGCGCTAATCACTCCGCCCAAGTAACGTAAGCTGTGCTCTTACGCCTATTGAGAATATAGTTCCCAGTATTTATACGATTAAAAATGGTCTCTGTCTCATATAGCCTTGTTATTTGTACACGCTGTGACTATACAGATCACAACATGTAAATAGGAAAATGTTTGCATTATTTTGTCACTTATTGGGATTACTATGCTAGCATTATCCATTCACATCCAGTCTTTGTGCTAAGCTAGGCTAGCGGTGGGGTGCGTCAAATAACACTTACAGAACGCACAGAAATGAAAAAGGTATGTATGGACTTATCTAACTCTGGGGGATACTGTGAATAAGCTAAAGTCCCAAAAAGTCGGAGTGTTCCTTTAATGTCCGCTGCGATCTCAAAACTCTGGCCATTTGATAATACCTAGAATATCAATATCAACTGCAGATCCTTTTCCTATTTAGTGCCCCAACAATCTACCTAGTGTTATATGGAAGTCCGACACACTCTGTCAGATTAAAACTAAGTTAAAGACTCTTCTCTTTAAACTGGCATACACATAACACTATCACATTTCTATAATTCAAATCCATTATTTACAGGATTGTTAGGCTGCATTAACTAGGTCAGCCCGAACTGAGAACACTTCCCATAACCCACTGTTACATCTTGGTACATAGTAAGAAGAATGGCATCTAAGCTAATATTTGTCTGTTTTATTCTTATTCTGAAGTCACTGCAGCCACCCAGATCCACATGTATCCAGACCAGATCTGACTTGTGTTGCAGCCTGTAATTAGACCACACCAACATTCATCTTTACAGAGGAGAACTGGCCCCTCCGTCTGAGCCTGGTTTCTCCGAAGGTTTTTTTTTCTCCATTTCTGTCACTGATGGAGTTTTGGTTCCTTGCCACTGTCGCCTTTGGCTTGCTTAGTTGAGGACACGTAATTTCTGGCAATATTGTTGGCTTGATTGCACAGACACTATTTGAAAAAAAGCTGAACTGAGCTGGATGATGACATCACTAAATCAACAATAAACTGACTTTACCTGAAAACTATACTTTGCTATTGCTCTTCTGTATCACACTATTTTCTTGTTTAACACTGTAAAGCTGCTTTGACACAATCTGTATTGTATAAAGCGCTATAAAAATAAAGGTGACTTGACTTGACTTGATTTGTTGTATGTAGTTTTGTAATTTTGAAGGTGAATATGCAATGCTTTTGTTTCAACAAAAATTGCCATTTTCAACACATTTACTTAAAAAATTGAATGTATATCTGATTGAAACATAATTGGATTAACTGGAATATATAAACTGGACATTACAAACCAAAACAGAGCCAGAATGAATGTGAGTTTGCTAAAACAATGCTTAAATAACTACTTTTAATAACTGCCATTATCCAGTAGCCCAAATAATGAAAGGGAAAGTCACTTCAAAGGTAGAGTGGGAGGAAGTTACACATTTTGAATAAAGGTAACAAAGACAGATGAAAAAATAAATAAAAAAATAAAGGAGAGGCAGAAGAATGTTCTGAGAATGTTAAGAGTGAGAAAGAGAGCTGGATCCTCCACATACACACACACACACACACACACAACCACACATGCTTGTGTTGTATGCCTCCATCAGATCAGTGTCTCCAAAAGGTGTTATTTCAGCTGTTAATCACATACTTCTCACACACAGACACTCTTCAGAGAGATAGTTGTTGCAGCCCTACACAGAAATAGCATGGCATATGTGCCAAGCTGGCAAACAAAAGACATAAACTTGTGTGTGTCACATGTGTGTGTGCCAGATTTTGTCATGATTACACACACTTAATTTGTTACAGGAAATACATTAGCATGTGAATGATACATGTAAATACATGGCTTTTAGAGGTTTTAGAGGTGAGAAATTGTATGTGTGGGTTTCACCGTCGTGGTTCTCACCTGCAGTAATAAGTGTCAGCACTGCACTCTCCTGTTCTCTTCCTCTCTTCCTTCATTACCATCCCATCAACTGTCCTTCACTCCCAAGGGAGGCACAGAGACAGAGCAGAGGCACCCACATACGTGCACATCACTTAACAGCCATCTCCACAAGCCATTATAGCTGCAAGATTATCAGTAAATAACACTTTTTTTTTCTTTAAACAGCTATCATATGACTCCAGAAGCCTCAGAATATAGCACATAAATGTCATATGGACCATTTTTGTATGCTTTTGTTACCTTTTTAAAGTATTAAATATCTGATCCTTATTTACTGTAATTATATAGACACTTAGTGCATTTTATTTTTTCCAAACTATCCACAGAAGAAAGTCATACTGGAAAAACAAGAGGGTGAGTAAATGATGACGGGATGTTTGGGTGAATTATCCATTTATCCAATTTTCCCAATTAAAATGCTATAGAAATATGAGATACTAAAATATGAAATGGAAATCCTTTCATTTAATGACTGCGATTCATAGTCATCAGACAGGTGTTATATTTAATCAGAGAATGGCACTGTTTTTCCACTGTATGTGGTTTTTCTAATACATGAGAATCATGGGTTAAAGCGAATGACAAGATTCTTAAATCACTGTATCACTACACTTCAAACTGATAATGTAATTTCCATTAGCAATGAGGTCTCATAAAGAAATCCTCCTGTGTGTGCAGCTGTTCAGATCAATTCCCATTCATGCATAAGCAGGAAGTGACAGGAAGGCCATAAACCTCTGCACTGTACTTTTTGACACTCCTAGTTGTGCTCTTGTAATACATTAAACGAAATCACAGAAGGTTGCATATATGGTTCTCTTGCACACCACGTGACCTATACCGAAATATCAATATTTACTTGATCTATAATCATCTAAAACATTATTACTGGAACAAATGCATGAAACAGCCTACGCTCACGCACAATCACTCCCTTGGTGCAGCTAATTTGTTTGCCTGTCTTTGTAAACATGGCAAGCAATATTTCAGCAGTGTATGAATGTGTGCTTCTGTAGACTAGCATGAACGGGTCTGTTTAGACACCTTAAAATTATCATTGGACACACATGCACGTACATGCAGATCCACACACACAAATACACACAAGCACAGTTTATCAGCCAACCAATTTTAGGAAACAAAGAAGGGACAGGATGTAATTTCAGTCCAAAAAATCGATATTGTCATGATTGGTTGACTGTCTGGACACATCAAGAGCTCTGCTGTATGTTTAACTTTAATGAAAGTCAGCTAAAATTCAGCACGGAATAGATGATGTCATGCAGCTTAGTCTTTGATTATGATAATATATGTACATATTTCTGCAGCTGATTAAGAAAAGCAAATGTGCAACGCCTGACACGGTCAAAAGCATTTACCATGACTAATTTCCATGGAAAAGGGGCTTGTGTGTGTTGGGGGAAGGTTGCTTTTGATCTTCTACATGGGGATCAAGGGTTATAGTGGTTAAGATTTAGGATTTGATAATCTATAGGGTTGCTGGTTTAAATACCAGAAGAAATCACCACTGTATCGTCACACACTTAAAGTCAGTTCATGATGCACTATTTGGAAACATTTGTGATTGATGTCATGTAGCGATAAATAAAGACCCTGTCGGTGGGTCTGTTGACTTTCTTCATCAGGCTATAATAACACAGGAGTTTTCGAAATAATGAAGCCAAGAACCCCCTTCCAAAATATACACGGTGTACTGTGTAAGAAAAATAGTAGGCCTAAGTGAGAAATTACTGTTTTATATATATATATATATATTTCCATATAAACAGTAAAAACAGTAATATTGTTAAATATTATTACAATTTAAAAAAGTAACTGGTTTCTATTTTAATTAGGGCTGTCCATTTAATGTGTTAACTCAATTAATTAGTTATGTGATTAAAATATTTTAATGGCCTGCCCCCAGACCTGTACGTCCTGTATGTTTAGTTTCTGAATGAATCCTCCTTTTGAACGAATCGGGTGAACCAATGATTCAAAGGACAATTCATAATTCCTGGATGAATCAGCCGTTTGAACAAATCGAATTAATTAATGATTTATAAAGACATTTAACGCCACCTACTGGCAGTTTATTAGAGTATCACTTTATTTATAAAAAAAAAAAGATAAATAAATACACATTGGGATAGTTCACCAAAAAATAAATAAAAAAATAAATCTGTCATCATTTACTCACCCTCATGTCATAAAGCTGTTTTGGTTACCAGTGACTTTCAGTCAAATAGAGGTTTCTCAGATTATCTTCTTTTATATTCCATATTATGTTAGGGCGTTGTTACCTAAACATGTGTAATACATTTCATGTTGAATCAAATTTTTTTTTTTTTTTTTATAAAGCTACTATTTGTAATGTCTAATTGATACTTTCTCATTTAACCCAGTGATAGCTTTATATAATCTTTTGTAGGTATTTTCACAGCCACATTTAATCACACACCACGTAATTAATTAGATTAGAAATTTTAATCGACTGACAGCCCTATTTTAATATATTTTAAAATGTCATTTATTCCTTTGATGCAAAGCTGAATTTTCAGCAGACTTTACTCCAGTCTTCAGTGTCACATGATCCTTTAGAAATCATTCTGATTCGCTCATTTGCTGCTCAAAAAAACATCTATTATCGTTATCGTTATCACTACTAAAAATAGTTTTGCTGCTTAATATTTTTGTGGGAACCCAGACACAAGGCTTCATTCTTTGATGACTAGAAAGTGCAATAAGAACAGCATTTGAAAGTGAAAGAAATAAGAAAAAAGAAATAAAAATCTTACTGACCCAGAACTTTTGAACAGTACGTGTACATAATGTTATCTGAAAAATAATATTAATAAATCAAAATAACTGTTTTTTTTTTTTTTTTGGTTTTTTTTTCTTTTACACTGTCTTGTGGCACCCCGAGGGTGTTCAGACCTCGTTTGAAAACCCTATTAACAGATACATAAAAAAAATAGACAAAGTTGTCACAAAAAAACAAAACAACAAAAACAACAACAACAACAAAAACAGATAGACCACTTTCAGGTGGGCCAGCATCTCTGTAGGAAACTATTTTGGGAAGTGTTTAAGGCCTCCTGAAAGGAAAGGTGTTGTGGTTATCTGTCCAATTCACACTTCATGGAGGTGAGAAGAGAAGAGGAAAAAAATGTAAGAGATAGACAAGCTATCACATGTACACCAGCCCCCTGATGACCCTCATCAGAGAGTAAGGGAAAACAGTACGGTTGTCACAGGAACACTGATGAGGCGTACCGATCCTAACAGGCACACCGTGCACCTTATCTCCAAAGCAATACGAGCTGATACACGTGTAAAGAGGTTGACAAGGCACTGGTGTGTGGATCTGCAGCCCTCCAGCAAGGCCATCTGTCCACACACATAACACCAGCCCTAATGAGGCAGCTAAAGGTCAGCTGTACACCGCTCCAGTCAGGAATGCCCTCAGCCACCCCTATGGACGGCCAGATGTCCTGATTGCAAAGGGCCACTGGATTAGCAAAGGTGGTAACTGGTGCGGTACCTGAATCAATGCCCTGCAGTAGAAAGAAAGAAATCGTAAAGAAGATATTGGATGTTCTGTATGTTTAATATCTCATAAAACAGACAGTCAAGTAAGTTACAATTGGAAACTACACTCTAAAAACTAATATTATGGTTTAGCAACAAAAAATTAACACAGCAGTTTGCATCAATCTTTTTTTATAAGTTATGACAACATTTATTGAAATTGTTTAAACAAACTACATTGAATTAGAGGAACTTAATGATTTGCAATTTTTTAAAGTTGATTACTCACAAAAAAATATTAAGTTGTTCTAATGTCGACATAATTGGGTTGTGGTGCTCAAACTATTTTTTTTTTTTTTCATTTCAACTTAACGTTCATCATAGCACACACTAAAAGTACCTTATTTAGCATTTAAGTTAATGAACAAATAAGATATCTGTCACTGGCATTAGCACAGTCATTGATCATATGGGCAATGTAGTGTATACCTTCATGTAACCAACCACAACCTTAACCACGAGCACTTCAACATAACAGAAACTCTTTTAATTATCAAACATAACAAACTTTTTTTTTTATTAGTTAACACTGAAATTTAAGTTTAAATTACACACAATAATTTGATGTAATGATCAACATTATAATTTCAACAGAACACATCAACCTAATTAAATTAACTAAATCAATAGATTAGAGATTATGGATGTTACTATTGATCATGCTTAACTAATTTGTAATATGCAGCATATGCACAACATTTGCCAAAATGTGAAGTACCCAGTGCCCAGGTAAAAATAATAAAAATAACCTAGCAAAATGACCAAACAGGATGAAGCCAACATTTTTTTTTTTTTTTTAACTTGAGACTTGTGACAACAACATACATTTTTAAATATGTGTTGTATAATTAATATTCAGCATGAATATTCTACAGTATGCAGTACAGTAATATTCCTTTCTGAATAAATCGTGAATGCGTTCATTCTATCAGGGTAATTTTGGATGAACAACTAGCAGAGAAATGACGATATTTCTTATATATGGAAGCAGATTGACCACAGGTGTGCACTGAGCATTGAACCTGCAAACTACATCTACATCAGTCCACCTCCACACTGCACTGCACAGTAATCTTCCTCAGCCTGTCTCTATCAGGCTTCCTTGACAGCTGCTCTGATATCCATTGACAGCTGCTCTGATATCCAGAATTGAAAATCATGCATGCTCGTAGCTGGACCAGTACAGGACCCAGATGAACGCTATAGAATACCAAGCTCTAGACATTGTGATGACGACTATAGGGGAGAAAAAAAACTATTTTCCTTCAGTACCCGGTGCTCAGGGACCGCAACAAATTGAAATCTGTCGGTCATGAATTTTCTATTAAAAGGGAGAAAATCTAGAAATATATACTCTGCAACTTTTAAGCAGCTGTCACAAAAGGAAATCAGCCATACTAATGACTTTGGATCCATCTGAAATAGAAATATCCAGAAAATGATTAGATGTCAAATGAACTGGTTTCATTACAGTTCCTCTATTCCTCTCAATTGCCACAATGCATTATTATGCTTTAGATGTAATTAAACTGACTAAAAAATAATCCTTTGGCTGAACTTAATTTAATTCAACACAGTGGTTCCACACAGTCAGAAATGGGTTTCTTAAACATTAAACTGTGAACTACATGGATGCAATACGATTACACATCAAAGTAATAAAAGACAGGTAATGCAGCTGACTACTAGGGAACCACAGCATACATTAGTATGCTAAACACATCTATTTCATTAATGTCAACCCCAGCAGAAACAGAGAAACAAATAGAGACATAATTAGCACAGCTGCTGTTCCAATCAAGTAAAATTAATTTGTTTAACCCAAGCTAAAGAATAATAATGCACATTTGATCAGATATACAGTAACTGCAGTCCAAGATTATGAGATGCATTATTTGAATGCTAGGCCAAAGAGATGTGTCTTTAATCTAGATTTAAACAGAGAGAGTGTGTCTGAACCCCGAACGTTATCAGGAAGGCTTTTCCAGAGTTTGGGAGCCAAATGTGAAAAAGCTCTGCCTCCTTTAGTGGATTTTGCAATCCAAGGTACTACCAAAAGTCTAGCGTTTTGTGACCTTAGGGAGCGTGATGGATTGTAGCGTGGTAGAAGACTAGTTAGGTACACAGGAGCTTAACCATTAAGGGCCTTATAAGTAAGTAATAATATTTTGTAACTGATACGGAACTGAATAGGTAGCCAATGCAGAGACTGTAAAACTGGGGTAATATGATCTTATTTTCTTGACCTGGTAAGGGCTCTAGCTGCTGCATTTTGAACTACCTGTAGCTTGTTTATTGAAGATGCAGGACAACCACCTAGAAGTGCATTACAATAGTCCAGTCTAGAGGTCATGAATGCATGAACTAGCTTTTCTGCATCAGAAACAGGTAACGTTTCATAGCTTGGCAATGTTTCTTAGATGGAAGAATGCTGTTTTTGTAACATGGGAAATATGATTTTCAAAAGACAAATTGCTGTATAATATAACACCCAGATTTTTGACTGTAGAGGAAGTAAAAGTACATCTGTTTAGTTGCAAACTGTACTCTGTGAGATTCTGTGTACTGTTTTTTGGTCCAATAAGAAATATCTTCGATTTTAATAGGAGAAAAATTATTGATCATCCAATCTTTTAAATTTTTAACACACTCTGTTCACTGTAAAAAGTAATTTGTTAAGTTTACTTAAGTCAATTGTGCAAACCCCTTGCCTTAATTCAATTAAGTAATCTTAACTTTATTTTTTTAAGTGTCATTTAAATCTCTACTAATATATTAAAAAATAAATAAACTATGCAATTGCTTTGTTTTACAGTTGTTGTTTTATTTTCTAATTGTATTTGCTGTCTTGTGTCAGTAGTAACACAACAACAAAAAAGCAAATTTTACTTTTTTTTCCTCTTGTAGTCTAATAACTCCAATTTCACATTGCATTGCAGCATTAATAGAAAAAAAATTACAAGAATCCAAATGAAGTTCCAAGTGACCAACCAAAGAGAACGCTAATCACTATAATGGTAAAAAAAAAAAAAATATTTAATAAAAAAAAATAAAAAACCTTTTAGGAAATTCAACATCAATTTATGAAGTCAGCTTATGTTATGTTCTCTCAAATATTTCAGTTGTATTGACTTTTCAACATGACTTTGGGAGACGAGTGAATGCAATTAGTAAAAGATAACTGCAGACATGGAGGAAATGGGTGAAAAGTCTATTAAGACTCTTTCTTTTCTACTTCTTCTGTTGTTATGTTGCTCATTTGCAACATATTAGTGCACTGCTGCCTCTCACTTGTTTATTGGTTCCTTTGTGGCTACTTGAATAATTTAAATGTCACTCAAAAAAAGTAAATTGTTTTATTTGCCTTGAAAAAACCTGTAACTTAATAAAACCCAGTAAGCATAACAACTAATTAAAGATAACTAAATATATCTAAGTGGAACAGACCTTTAATCCAACAAACTAGATGCTCTTAAGTACTGTTTACTAAGTTGTTTAGTTTAACTATTGCATCCATCTGAAAGTTTGCATAACGCAGTGTAATTAAGTAAATTCAACAAATTTGTAAAAATCAGTTAAGTTTACTCGCTTTTTTAAGTAGATTCAGTGATTACTTTTTACAGCTTAGATAATTTAGAAGTTTCATCTGGTCTCGTTGAGATATATAGTTGAGTATCATCAGCATAACAGTGGAAACTAATCCTGTATTTTCTAATAATATTACATAGGGGCAACATGTATATTGAAAATAGCAGAGGACCTAGGACAGATCCTTGTGGCACTCCATATTTTACTGGGGATAAATGAGATGACTCCCCATTTAAATAAACAAAGCCTGCCCTTGAATACTCATATAGTTTTGTAATCGATCTATGAGTATGTCATGATCTATGGTGTCGAACGCAGCACTAAGATCAAGTGAAACTAGCATCGAGATGGAGCCTTGGTCTGACGCAAGAAGCAAGTCATTTGTAATTTTAACAAGTGCAGTTTCTGTGCTATGGTGGGGCCTGAAACCTGACTGACATTCTTCATAGAGATCATTGTCACTAATTTCAATGAAGCAACATACACTTCTTCTACTCATCATTCTCCTAAGCACAAGCTCCACTCTTCACCACAACTGCAACCATAAAAACTCCAGTGTAACTGAAACTATTCTCAATTTCAACATAATAACACTTTAAACACTATTAAGTCTTCCTCGTTTTTCATTTCTGCAGGGTGGGAACTGAAAATCAACTGCTCAAACCATGGACTCATTGTTTGACTACTTAGCACAACCCTGTTAGTCTTTGCTGGTAGATGTCGTAACTACACAATCTGGTTCCAGTGTTATTGTTAACTAAAACTAGCAAAAAGTGTTTTCATAATTTAAATAAAGTTTAAATAAAAGTGTAAATATTAGATTTATATTTTTTTACTTAAAAAAAGTACAAATTGGAAATGTGTCCTTGGCAGCTAATTTAAATAAAATATGTTTAAGTACTAAAGTTAAAGCTGATGCAAAATATTAATAAATACTATAAAAGTAGTTAAGAAATACTAAAATAACACTGTCTGGTTCTAAACAGCATCTTTCTCCACTGACCATTAAAAAGCATTCAGATAAAAAAAAAATGTTTACAAACAACATATAAATGGCAGAAATATTGCGATAACAGCTGATGTTTAACCATGTCCCGATTATTTTTTTAAGTGCTTTTAGAAGGTTCAAATGTTGAAGAATTATATTGCATTGGGCCATATTAATTAATAAATCAAGAAAGCAACTTTACTTGTCTCACAGATGTGTTTGTTACCTCACTCTATGGAACTGTGTATTATTTAAAAATTTGCATGATTTTGATTTTATTTAAATAATTAGATTAGATTCAAAATGCATTTTATAAAAACTGTTTAGAGCACACAATCGGTTAACAGATTAAATGTGGCTAGATGTGGAACAAGCAATATTTAGTTCAAATGTATTAAGCTGAAGCAAATTGGATTTTTTTTTATAATAAATATATAAACCTGGCTATTGTGTATTTAAAACACATTCAGTTTAGTCTTCTTACAAAAAATCTCATTTGTTTCATTTATGCCTGAGTGAAAAATATGCATCAGATTAAGTTTATTAGTTTAAATGATTTAATCCAAATGGATGGAAATTTGACGTGCAAATCAAGTAAATATTTTTTTTTTTCTTAAATATTTTTAGAGTGTATTAAATAAACACATGCAACCTGGCGATTTTACTTATGGTTATTTAAAGGTGCAAATAGCATGTATCTTAAATCAAGTTTTACAAAAAATACTGTATTGTACACTGTCCCCTTGCAACATTAAAGTGAGAAAGTAATGACAGAGAAGAGGAAGTAAATGGAAGTGATGAAAGCTTGCAGTCTTAGGTACGTGTACCGCACAGGTGAGATCCAGTGAGAGTGATTATTGACCTCTGTCCCTCAAGTCTCCAGTGTAAGAATGAACCGAGACACTCATCAGGCCTATATTAGTCTGCTTTTAGACAGAGAGATGGGGGAGTGAGAGATGGACACTACTGATGAAGTGGAAGAGGCTAAAACCTATTATAGCCCCTGTCATCTGACACATGTATAATCAAGTGAAAAATATAGTGTGTGGCTGTACAGCAAAATTACCTTCTGCTTCTGCCTGTGAAATATAACAGCATGTGTCAGACTGACACGTAAGAAAGATTATTAGCAACACATGTCATGCACACACACATACACCATGTGAGATGCACTGAAAATGTTTAATTTCCTTCTTGACCTCAGATCTCCCGCACATGCCCAGTCCCAAAGCGCCTCAGTAAATGTTAGCATTAGCATTTTGGCATTTCAAGTGTGTTTGCAACACTGAGTGTGTGCGTGAGAGTGTGTACTTATATCAACAGAGAATAAATGTTATAGGTCCCATCTCCTTATGCATACTTGTTAACCCCCATGACCCTATGGCTCACTAAGGCACAAAGCAAGATGGTGGAAGAGAGAGAGAAAAGGAAACAGAAGATTAATTTGGAGTTTCGGATGTAAATGTGCAAGGTGTGATTGAGTCAAGGAGACTGGGGTGCATTGTAACTTTAACTTTTTTAAATTAACAGATTTTTAAATTGTGTCTTAAATGCTTGCTGAAAGTGATGTGACAGGATGAATGGAAAACAAGATAAATATCATGTTTTTTTGTTGTTGTTTTTTTTTAACCTTAACATAAAGGTCTTCTCGTAATTTCGCCCACACACAATGATGCATGCTGGGAATAACATATAACCCTGGTTGCTGCTTTTGCTGTGTGTAAGTGTGTGTCCATATGCATCTGTGTGTTATTGTGTAAAGCAGTGTAACAATGAATTCTGTTAGAAATTTCCGAAAATGTCAGTCAGCGCGGTGGGCTTTTCTCATTATAACAATTCCACACAATGGAGGCTAAAGGTTATTTCACAGCACAAGTCAGAGATACTGTATAATTAAACTGTCCCGTGTACATCACTGAGTTAGCACATCGGCTGAAGTGCCACTTCAAGTGAGACACAAGTACATAATGGCTGGTTTTATCATTTTACCGTAAATGTGGTATGGTTTCATGCCTTGTATGCTACAACACAATAGATTCATGTTAACAGTAATTTCTGAGAGCAGTTTGATACTCAAGTGTGACTATCAACTATATGATTGATTCATTCCTAATACTACAAAGCAGCATGCCTGTGTGTGCATGTGTGTGAATAACCAAACCTAAAACCCAATAAATTATTTAATGAATGCAGTGTTCTTACCTTTACTGACATATTTCCTACTGAAACAAGAGCAAGACTTGTCATAATTAAATAGCTAATAGACTTTAGTTCGGGTTAACTTTTAGTCACTATATGTGACCCTAAACCACAAAACCAGTCTTAAGTGTCAATTTCTAAAATTGAGATTTATACTGTACATCATCCAAAAGCTGAATAAATAAGCTTCCAATTGATGTATGGTTTGTTATTATAGGACGATATTTGGTCGAGCTACAACTATTTGAATATCTGGAATCTGAGGGTGCAAAAAAATGTCGTTCCAAACCCATAAAAGCTTAGTTCATCTTCGGAACACAATTTAAGATATTTTGGATGAAAACCGGGAGGCTTGTGACTGTCCCATTGACTGCCAAGTAACTTACACTGTCAAGGTAATAACCGTAGTGCCATTTTGGAGAATATGACACAGGCAGCAGAACAAAGCTTTTACGGGTTTGGAACGACATGGAGGTAAGTGATTTTGACAAAATTTCCATTTTAGGGTGGAGTAACCCTTTAAGACCGGTTTTGTGGTCCAGGGTCACATATGTACTATATATTCTATTAAGGGGAGTGACATTCTCATATAGAGAGCATTTGATTGGACAAAGATCTGTTCATTCAACAGTTAGTTCCGATCCTATAATTTGATTGGCTGAGTGACATTTAAAGAGAGCTGATGTTCAGTATAACAGCTAAATATTAAATTGAGAGATTATAAAAGGCAACAGTGTGAGTTTTTTTGTGCCTAGATGAAACAAAAAGACTAAGACTCTTATTTCACAGAGTGAAGGTTCAAAATAAGGGTCATATATCATAGGTGAATGTGGTGTGAACTTGTACTCCTCCATTGTTTCTACTCAACTGTCTTTGTCTGACTGTTCAGAGATTTCCTCAGAAGCACCAAATATGTCCTTGTGTGTATGTGTTTAGCGTTCTATGTGAGTGCTCCAAAATACGTTTCATCTGCCAGCTGTCGAGTCTGAGACAGCCAAACTGGAAGCTCTTTGAAGTGTGAAACGCTGGAGCTGAGCTGCATTCAATCATGTGTAAAATGCCCTACACACACACACATATATAACAATATAATCCAGTTTCACTGAATGCTGCATTCATTGAAAGGTGGGCTTCAAAATCAGACATGTATACATCACAATTACTCATAATTAGGATTATTAAACTTATAGATATTATGGATGTATTATGTTTAGTGAACAAAGCACTAAATGGTGCAGATATGCAGTCCTAAAATCTGAGACCAGTAGTGAACATGCTTCTATTTTGCATGCTTTTCTAACTTAATACAAAAAAGTACACCACTGTTCAAAAGTTTTTTTTTTCTTGAAGTAAATTAACACTTTCATTTAGTAAGGCTGCATTAAATTGGTCAAAAGTGACATTAAAGACATTTGCATTGTTACAAAAGATTTCTGTTTCAAATAAACACTATTTTGAATATATATATATATATATATATATATATATATATATATATATATATATATATATATATATATATAATATATATATATATATATATATATATAATATATATATATATATATATATATGTATATATATATATATATTGTATTAATATTTGTTACCATTTATAACAGTATTACTGTTTTTACTGTATTTTATATCATATAAATGCAGCCTTGCAGTGCATAAGAGACAGAGCTCAAAAACATCTAAAAATCTTTTGTGTTCAGGATCACTTTTTATGGTTGTGTATTATCAACATTACAGAATTTGGAATTAATAAGGTTCCATCTGCATTTCGAGTAGTTTTAAGATTTTTAGCTTCATACTTTTTGCATTCCATTCGACTGTTTTAAATAAAAAGTCCCAAAATGTACACAACATTAAAAAATCTATCACATAATGTAAATAAGTTGCGACAGAATAAGAATATGTGAATAACTCAATTTTGACAAAAATGTCAGATAGAACCTTAATTCCAAGGGGACAACACACACACACACACAGTTCAATACACATACGTAACTATAACCTTGAACAATACCTCTCACAAGTGCAAAAATTTGTCTGTGCTTGCAAATGTCCTTAGTTGCATGTCCATAATGGACAAAAACCTCATTCACCCTGACCCTCATCAGCTAAACATCATAGGAATGCAACAAAACAAAACAACACAGGCCAATCAAACAGTGAAGGCCACAAAGGTGAGAAAACCAATTAGCATTAAGGATCCAACAGGCCGATGCAGATGTGATTACAGGGTCTAAATTACTTCATCATCCTCTGTGAAACTGCACATTCTACTGCAGTGTCTAAACAAATTGTTTGGAGGGCAACATTGGGGCAGGATGAAAAATACAGATATTGGTCTATTTTAATATATAGTTTTGGTCTATGTCTCACAGCCCTACTAGTAATAATTAAAATAATATTTTTCAACATAAAATACAATTTGTCAACTTTCTTTTTAATCTCCAGATAGGCTAGTTTACTCTCTTTCTCGTACAAAGTCACTGTTGGTTAGATGACTTATTTGATAACGGTATTCTGCACCATCTGGCTTTCCATATGATCACAGAGCACCCTGGGAATTACAATTCCTCCGGAGGTTATGGTGTGTTCTTTTTGTTAGACCCACGATAGGTTTATTTTCGTATTATGCCTCGTTTATCTTAATTCAGTTTATATATGGTGCTGTCATACAGAGATTTCTATACCACGACACATACTGCACCAGGTATTTGAAGCTTAGCATCAACACAAAAGCATAGTAAGGTGGACCAAAAACAGATAGAGTCTGTGTGTGCATTACTTGTGTGACTGTGTATCCCCTGGGTTTTGTTTCAGGCCTGTTTAAGCTAGCCAACATCAGGAGAGCATGCATGAAGTGGATAGCTTCTCTTCAGTAGATCCCCTCAGAGAGAGAGAGAGAAGATAGAGGAGAAAGAGTGAGTGTGCATCTGGGGATCTGGCTTACTTATCACACACTGGCAGGACAGACCACTCACCACAGGGACCTACAATCATTATGCTTAGTCACTCAGCATGTCTCCAGCTATAAAAACAAATACTCCCAAACTGAGGACACATACAAATACAGAAACACCCTCCCATGATCATTTCTATATTACATTGTCATATAAACATAATGTGGCCTTTCTTTGAATGAAGGGGTCGTAATCAAATACACCTGAAATACACTGGACAAGACATGTCTTAAAAGGTCAGCACACAAAAATGGAAATGTTATCTTTATTTACTTCTCCTTAGAAGTGTTATTTCAGTCCTATACATTGTTGTTTTTACCTGAAAGTTGCTGTTTTTATCTAATTAAATGAACATTAAAATAAAAGTATACTTTTATTTAACAAGGATTAAACAGTGAAAGTAAAAACATTTATATTGTTTCCAGTATTTTCCATATCATGTAAATGCTGTTTTTTTTTTATTGTTATAAGTATACTTTTATTTAACAAGGATTCAACAGTGACAGTAAAACTATATATATCTATATATATATATATATATATATATATATATATATAGATAGATAGATAGATAGATAGATAGATAGATAGATAGATAGATAGATAGTATAGTTTTTTTGATAGTATAGTGTCCCCGTCACAACAATGGGGCGTTAGGACCCACACAGACCACAGGGTGAGCACCCCCTGCTGGCCTCACTAACATCTCTTCCAACAGCAACCTAGTTTTTCCCAGGAGGTCTCCCATCCAGGTACTAACCAGGCTCAACCCTGCTTAACTTCAGTGGGCAACCAGTCTTGGGCTGCAGGGTGATATGGCTGTGAGAAGAATTAATTAATGCTCATGAAAAAACTGCTGATGTGAAATTGGATTACATCATCTCTATTTGCTGTTTCTGTGTGATTGCATTTGCATGTGTAAGTGAATAAAGCTCAGTTTTACACCCATACCTATAACTGTACATGTGGCATGTCTTCTCCATTGCATGATTTGTGTGCATGTGTATTTGTGAGTGAGAATAAGGGTTTATATATCTAAAACTACAAACTCGATTCCAAAAAAGTTGTGACAATGTACAAATTGTGAGTAAAAAAGGAATGGAATAATTTACAAATCTCATAAACTTATATTTTACTCACAATAGAATATAGATAACATATCAAATGTTGAAAGTGAGACATTTTGAAATGTCATGCCAAATATTGGCTCATTTTGGATTTCATGAGAGCTACACATTCCAAAAAAGTTGGGACAGGTAGCAATAAGAGGTCGGAAAAGTTTAATGTACATATAAGGAACAGCTGAAGGACCAATTTGCAACTTATTAGATCAATTGGCAACATGATTGGGTATAAAAAGAGCCTCTCAGAGTGGCAGTGTCTCTCAGAAGTCAAGATGGACAGAGGATCACCAATTCCCCCAATGCTGCAGCGAAAAATAGTGGAGCAATATCAGAAAGGAGTTTCTCAGGGAAAAATTGCAAAGAGTTTGAAGTTATCATCATCTACAGTGCATAATATCATCCAAAGATTCAGAGAATCTGGAACAATATCTGTGCGTAAGGGTCAAGGCTGGAAAACCATACTAGATGCCCGTGATCTTCGGGCCCTTAGACGGTGTAACCACAGTGGTAAACATGGCCTTGTCCCAACTTTTTTGAGATGTGTTGATGCCATGAAATTTAAAATCAACTTATTTTTCCCTTAAAATGATACATTTTCTCAGTTTAAACATTTGATATGTCATCTATGTTGTATTCTGAATAAAATATTGAAATTAGAAACTTCCACATCATTGCATTCTGTTTTTATTCACAATTTGTACAGTGTCCCAATTTTTTTGGAATCGGGTTTGTAAATCATATAACCTTGCCATGCAGTCTGTGCTGTAGGCGACATCCCAATTTTGTGTAAATCCCAGAGACAGACCTTTCAGTCTAGGAAATAACTTTGTATAAATGCTATATCGGTAACCTTCAAAGGTCCAGAGAAATTTACATAATATATGGATAAGTATGGTAAATTAACAAAAATAAGTAAATAAATACAACTAACAGTAAAAAAAGTACAGTATTTGTCATTATAAAATACTACCATTATTAAATGTGAAGGCTTTTTTCCTCTATATAAAAACCTGGAATTGAAAATATGTCCAGTATACTGAATGACTCCTTTTATACTACAGTCTTCATATTAAATATATTGTGTGTGTGTGTGTGTGTGTGTGTGTGTGTGTGTGTGTGTGTGTGTGTGTGTGTGTGTGAATAAAGCACAACACAAAATTTTCTTCAAATATACACTTCATTAATTTTCATAATTTCCACCATTAATGTGAATCAAAAACAAAACAAACAAATATCAAAAGAAACTCTCACACTGATATGGCACATTTTGCATAATATGTAAAACTAATATGATGTTATGCCATGAAATGAGTCTGACTCAGATGCGGCTACATTCTCATCTTGAAAAGGAGTGGAAATAAAAACACATGAATCACATGATCTTGTCCGGCCTAGTGATCAAGAACAATCCTGAGGAGTATTTCAGGAATATATATATGAATCACCATCTTTTGACTAGACATCAGAGTCAGTGGGAAATGTCTCTTTCAACATTTAGGTGTCATGGTCTTCTTAGACTAAAAGACATCAGCGAACAAAAGCAAAGAACAAAGAGGGTGTCCTGTGATTTAGCCTCGAGTGCTTGAGTCATGACCCTATCAGTCATTAAAGTGACATTATAAATTCATGCCTCAAGAGATGTGTTCAATCAATCCAAATTCTGCATCTTATCGATTCATCACTGTCTGTAAACCACAATCTTCATGCAATGATATATCCCTGATGTAAGTGCTGCTGCTATGCTTTTTTTTTTTTTTGCAACAAAATATCATTTGCTCAGCATTACAACCATCTCTCTGTCCCTCTCCTCTCTTTTTTTCTTAATTTTTCCATCTGTCTCATTGGCTTCATGCCTCTTTCTTACACTCTTGCCCTCATCACCTCTGCTCCTTCTTTCCTCGGTCTTCACACCAGTTCTGGCTCCAGGGGACCATCTGCCAGAAGGAGGGACATGACTACAGGAAATTGGGAGGGTGACTCAATAGGCAGGACATTAATCTGATAGGGTTCCTAAGCAACCTGCTGGTCCAGTGAAGAAGTAAAGGTATGGGAGAAAGTGCATATATAATATATATATATATATATAATATATATATATATATGGATATATATATATATATATATATATATATATATATATATATATATATATATATATATATATATATATATATATAATATATATATATATTACAATGTGTTGTCAAATTGATTCATGTTTTTTTAATTTGCTGGTGCGTTTTCTATTTACACGTTTCCATAAGTTGCAGTGCGTTGAGCTCCCTCGGCCACTGTGTAAAACAGAAAATAGTTATTTTACATTGTTATAGCATTTCACAATGTTGTAGTTTTTTGATCAAATAAATACAGCCTTGTATAAATGAGTATAAGAGACTTATTTCAAAAACAATTTGAAAATCGTATATAGTGAACTTTTTTTATATTGACTAATGTCTCATTCTAGGCATTCTCTGATACATTGTTAATATTTCAAGATGTATAAATTATGTATATTACTTTAGATGAACATGAACAATATGGAGTGTTGCCATGGATGACAGGAGCCATATAATAACAAGAGCTAATGTATTATGAATGGACATGAATTAAAAATGAACAATAGAAAATGTATAAATTAACATTAACCTAGATTAATAAATGTTGTAAAAAAATTTGTTCTTTGTTAGGTCATAATTTCTAATGAATTAAGTAATGTTAACAAACAGAACCTTGTTTTAAGTTTAACAACACATTTTACCAACAATAACTCAGCAACTTAATTATCAAAGATACTTTTTTATGGTAATTGTATTTTAAAATCTAAAGGAGGCTGTACTTTCAGCCTCCCAAACACACACACACACACAAAGAGCGAGATCTGAGTAATGGAAATTTGTGATTTGACTAATGGATAATGGATAATGGACACAGTAATGGTGTGCTTTTCTGAGCAGTATACTTTAAGCCAAGAGATGATGTGAGGACAGACTGTTTTGAAGCTCATTAACACTGAGAATCTGCTGGTTTTGGCTTTTAAGTAAAGTGCATATAATCACACAAACTTATACACAAACACTTTTATGTCAACATTCTTGAGAATACTAAAAGAAATTAAGTTTCTTTTAAATATACATGAGCATATATTTACCTCACTGTTCTCATTAACTCATCCAGCATCTCTCCACCACACCAGTTCCACCTCTTTTTCTATTCTATTTATAAAACTGCATTAATTGCTCATGCTCAAACCCATTCAATACCAAAATTTGTTTAGCTTAAAAATTTGTTTAGCTTTGTTAAGTGTTATATGGACTGTATCATTAATGAAACCTAATTAAAGGGAAAATTCTTTCTTCATTTACTTGCCCTCATGCGGTTTCCAACATGCAGGACTTTATCATTATAAAGGGAGAACTTCTGTGCTGATTGCTTCAATGCAATTACAATAAATGGGGACCATCAAGATGAAACAACACAAAGCAGTATATTTAAATTCATCTGAAGTCTTATGATAGATTTGTGTGAGGAACAGACTAGAATGTAGGTTTATTGCCATTCACTGATAATCATCCCCTCCAGTGAGCTGTGAACTGCTGCAACTGGACCATGAGCTTGAGAACTTGAGAACCAGTGCAGTAAGAATCATTTTGATGGTTTGTGAACTAATTAACAATGTTGAAAGAAGTAATTAATAAGATTTTTTTGAAATTTTTTTGATCATTCATCACTGCTGATAAGAAGCTAAACTAAACTAGCCACACGCAGCGGCTTCTCTCTGTCCCGACAGAACGGTGTTTTCCGTGTTTTTTGTCTTGTGAGTCGCAGTGTTTTTGTACGTCGTCATCGCGTCTATCTGTCTTTTAAGCGCGCATACAGTCGTGAGTTTTCTGCTGGATGTCGGCAGAACCGCATTTTTAGAGTTAAACTCCGCGCACGCGGAACTGCTGCGAGATCTCGAACTGCTCCGGAGGCCTACATCATCACCGACCCCCTCTACTGCATCTCGCCCACAGCGGAGGCGCCACAAGCGGCGTGAGAGGAAGCAGAAGAGGGGTAAGCGCGGAGGTATCCGGGCTAGGCTAACGGCTAACCCACACAAGCCATCCATCCCCACCGTCGTACTGGCTAACGTACGCTCTTTGGACAATAAACTGGACTACATCCGATTACTACGTTCAACTCAGAGGACTGTAAGGAGACTGTTGTGTGTTTGTATTCACGGAAACATGGCTCAGCGACAGCGTTCCGGACTGCGCCATTCAGCTCGACCAGCTGACGTGCTATCGAGCAGACAGAGCTCGCGTCGCGGGAGGAAAAAACCCGCGGCGGCGGGCTTTGTGTTTACATCAATGACGCGTGGTGCCGCGATGCTGTTGTGATCTGCAAACACTGCTCACCCCTGGTGGAGTTTATGATTATTAAGTGCCGGCCGTTCTATCTGCCGAGGGAATATACTGCCATACTGCTCGTTTCGGTTTACATCCCCCGAACAACAGCAACAGCAACAGGAACGATGCACTAAATGAACTGTACCAGCACATCAGTGAGCAGCAGACAGCACACCCCGATGCTTTTCTCATCATAGCTGGGGATTTCAACCATGCTGACTTAAAGAGTGTGTTTCCTAAAATACACCAACACATTAACTTTCCAACAAGAGGTAAAAACATTTTAGACTTTGTTTACACCACACAGAGAGGAGCTTACAAAGCCCTCCCCCTCCCCCACCTCGGTGCCTCAGACCACATCACTGTCATGCTAATGCCTGCATACAGACCGCTCGTTAAAGTCGCCAAACCAGTTCAGAAACAGATTCAAGTGTGGCCAGAAGGATCGTCTGAGGCTCTTCAGGACTGCTTTGATACAACTGACTGGAATATGTTTAAGCAGGCTGCCACTTATAATAACTCCACTGACCTCCAGGAGTACTCGGAGACTGTCACTGCCTACATCACCAAGTGTATTGAGGATGTAACAGTCACAAAAACCATTACTGTCCGGGCCACCAGAAGCCGTGGATGACAGGGGTAAGTCTACAGACTCCTGGAGACGCGGAACGCTGCCTTCAGAGCTGGAGACGAGGGGGGCCTGAGAACAGCCAGGCCCAACCTATCCCGCGGCATCAGAGAGGCTAAGAGACAGTACTCCAGGAGGATAGCCCATCAATTCAGCGACAGCAGAGACACTCGGAGCCTGTGGCAGGGGATACAGACCATTACGGACTACAAGCCCCACAGCGGACCTGTGACAGCACCATCTCCCTGCTGAACGAGCTGAACGCCTTCTTCGCTCGCTTTGAGGCACAAAACAGCTCCACTGCACAGAAGACTCCACCTCCTCCCAGTGACCGGGTGATGATGCTGACCCCAGACAGCGTGAGGAGATCCTTCAGCAGGATCAATGCACGCAAAGCTCCGGGTCCTGACAACATTCCTGGGCGTGTACTGAGAGACTGTGCAGCAGAACTCACTGATGTCTTCACAGAATCAGAATCAGAATCAGAATCAGAAAGAGCTTTATTGCCAAGTATGCTTGCGCATACATGGGAATTTGTTTTAGTGACATAAGCTTCCAGTACACAGAGACAACAACACACAAAAAAAAAAAAAAAAAAAAAAAAAAAAAAAAAAAAAAAAAAAAAATAAATAAATAAAAAAAAAAATGCAGATAAATAAGTGTATAAACAATTGTGCTATAAATGATAATGGAATTGGATTGAGTAAGATGCAGGGATGTACTAGGATGAAGGGGTAACAAATAAATATAAGGATATTGCACATTTTTATTGTATAAGTGGGGAACATTTAACTGTTCATGAGGTAGATTGCTGTAGAAGAAACTGTTCTTGTGCCTGACTGTCCTGGTATTTGCGGCTCTGAAGCGCCGGCCAGATGGCAAGAGTTCAAAGATGGGGTAACTTGGGTGTGAGGGATCCAGAGTGATTTTCTGAGCCCTTTTCCTCACTCTGGATGTATACAGTTCTTGAAGGGTGGGCAGGGGAGCGCCAATAATCGTTTTAGCAGTCCGAACCGTTCTCTGTAGTCTTCTGATGTCTGATTTTGTAGCTGAACCAAACCAGACAGTTATTGAAGTGCACAGGACAGTCTCAATGACGGCTGAGTAGAACTGTTTCAGCAGCTCCTGTGGCAGGTTAAACTTCCTCAGCTGGCGAAGGAAGTACAGCCTTTGTTGGGCCTTTTTAACAATGGAGTCAATGTGATTGTCCCACTTCAGGTCCTGAGAGATGGTTGTTCCCAGGGAATCTGAATGACTCCACTGCAGCCACAGTGCTGTTCATGATGGTGAGTGGAGGGAGTGCAGGGGGGTTTCTCCTGAAGTCCACGATCATCTCCACTGTTTTGAGCGTGTTCAGCTCCAGGTTGTTAAGACTGCACCAGACAGCCAGCTGCTCAACCTCTTGTCTGTAAGCAGACTCGTCACCGTCCTGGATGAGACCGATGAGTGTGGTGTCGTCTGCAAACTTCAGGAGCTTGACAAAGGGGTCTTTTGAGGTGCAGTCGTTGGTGTACAGCGAGAAGAGCAGGGGGGAGAGAACACATCCCTGAGGGGCACCAGTGTTGGTGGAGCAGCTGTTGGACATGAATTTCCCCAGTCTCACTAGCTGTTGCCTATCTGTCAGAAAGCTGGTGATCCACTGACAGATAGAACTAGGAACAGAGAGCTGGGTCAGTTTGGTCTGGAGGACTGTTGGGATGATGGTGTTGAAAGCCGAACTGAAGTCCACAAACAGGATCCTCACATAAGTCCCTGTTTTGTCCAGATGTTGCAGGATGAAGTGCAATCCCATGTTGATTGCATCATCCACAGACCTGTTTGCTCGGTAAGCAAACTGCAGGGGGTCCAGTAAGGGTCCAGTGATGTCCTTCAGATAAGCCAGAACCAGTTTTTCAAACGACTTCATGACGACAGATGTTAGAGCCACAGGTCTGTAGTCGTTAAGTCCTGTAATCTTGGGTTTCTTTGGAATGGGGATGATGGTGGAGCGTTTGAAGCAGGAAGGCACTTCACACAACTCCAGAGATCTGTTGAAGATCTGTGAAAAGATGGGGGCCAGCTGGTCAGCACAGGTTTTCAAACAGGCTGGTGTGTAACGCCATCTGGGCCATTTTCAACATCTCACTTAGTCAAGCTGTTTTTCCCACATGCTTCAAAGCTACCACCATCATTCCAGTCCCGAAGAAGCCATCTCCATCATGCTTCAATGACTACCGTCCTGTTGCACTTACTCCCATCCTCATGAAGTGCTTCGAACGGCTAGTCATGCACCACATCAAGTCTGCCCTCCCCCCCTCACTGGACCCATTCCAGTTTGCATATCGGTCCAACCGGTCGACCGATGATGCCATCTCAACTACCCTCCACTCAGCACTCACACATCTAGAGGAAAAAGACTCATACGTCAGAATGCTGTTCATAGACTTCAGTTCAGCATTCAACACAATCATCCCTCAACAGCTCATTCACAAACTGGTCGAGCTGGGGCTCAACACTTCGCTGTGCAACTGGCTGTTGGACTTTCTGACTGGAAGACCTCAGGCAGTACGTGTCGGCAGCAACACATCCAGCACCATCACACTGAACACTGGGGGCCCCTCAAGGATGTGTGCTGATCCCCCTCCTCTTCACTCTGCTGACCCACGACTGCACACTGTCACTCAACTCCAACCTCTTCTTTAAGTTTGCGGATGACACGACTGTGGTGGGTCTCATTAGCAACAGAGATGAGACAAACTACAGGAGCGAGGTGAGCCGCCTGGCCGGGTGGTGCAGTGACAACAATCTCTCTCTGAACGTGGAGAAGACGAAGGAGATTGTTGTGGACTTCAGGAGAGCGCACACTCAGCATGTTCCTCTGACCATCAACGGTGCGACTGTGGAGAGAGTGAGCAGCACCAAGTTCCTGGGTGTGCACATCACAGAGGACCTCTCCGGGACCGACAACACTGCAGCACTGGCCAAGAAATCACAACAGCGTCTCTACTTTCCTCCGCAAACTGAGGAGAGCCAGAGCCCCACCCCCCATCATGTACACCTTCTACAGAGGCACCATCGAGAGCATTCTGACCAGCTGCATCACTGTGTGGTATGGCGCCTGCAACGCGTCCTGCCGGAAGACTCTGCAACGCATAGTGAGAGCAGCTGAGAAGATCATTGGTGTCTCTCTACCCTCCCTCCAGGACATTTATGGAACACGTCTCACTCGAAAAGCCCTCTGCATTGCAGGTGATCCCACTCACCCGTCACACAGCTTCTTCAGTCTGCTCCCATCAGGGAGGAGACTGCGGAGTCTCCAGGCCAGGACCAGCAGACTGAAGGACAGCTTCATCCATCAGGCTGTCAGGAAGCTGAAACTCGCTCCCGAACTTACCCCCCCGTCCCTCTTCTGCCTCAGGCACCACTGAACTATGAACCCCCCCCCCCCCCCCCCCAGGTCCCACATCCCCAGGTCCTTCCACCCCCCCTCCCTCTAACATACGAATGTCATGCACCAGTCACTTTGTGCAGCAGTGGTCTGCTCACTACCTCATTCACCATGGATCTGACATCATTCTACCTCCTCATCAGTCAGTTTAATAAAATAACTGCTCTGAGCCCTTTGTCACTTTGTCACTTTTAATCAGACTGAATAAGATATTTTTTTTATGCACTAAAAATCTTTTTATCTGCACTGTTTTGTTCACTGGTTTGCACTCTATCTGCCATGTGCCTTGCGCTGCTTTTATTTAACCTTATTTTTATTTTATTTTTTCTATTATGTCTTTTTTACATTCCCTTATTGTATAGTTTTATCTTATATTTTATATTTTGATCTAGATTTTTAGGCTCTACTGTTAGTGTTATCTGTATGCACCGGGGGTCTGAGAGTAACGCAATTTCGATTCTCTGTATGTATGTACTGTACATGTGGAAGAATTGACAATAAAGCAGACTTGACTTGACTTGACTTGACTTAAATGAATGATTGTCAGTCTTCTCACACTATAAGGCATTGAATGGTTTCAGAAGACTTGGAATAAGGGCAGAAATCTTAAGAAGCAATTGTCTGTCCCACATTAAAATGCATAAACTTATTAACATTCAGCCGAGCTTCTTAAATTTTAAATTAAATTTTATAAAAATGAAAACTGGTACTGTTATATGCGAATTTTGATGACAAGACATTCATCACCAATGACTGTTTGATTCAGTAAATATAGTGTCATTTCATGCCTGCAACTATTTTAATACTTGTTGGATTCTTTCCTAATTGCATTTGTGTGTGTTTTAGCTATTTATTATTTTGCTCTAAGGGAGACATATACAGTAATTTTAGATATTGACAGAGTTGTTACTATTCATTAGCATGAGGGAAACCAGGAAAGTTCATGCTGTTCCTTTATTACACTAATTTTTGCTCTGATTAAGCCTTTGACGCAGAGGGTCTCTTGTTTACACAATCCCCCTATTCTTCTCCTCAGCTCATCTCTTCATATTTTAACATGCAAGCACTCTGTTACCACATCAAAGGGATCAGCTTGTCCAAGAGTGTAATCCCAAATACTGGCTCCGTCAGTCCATGTGTGTGTGAGAATACTGTACAGTATTTATTCATAGTGAAATACATAAAAAGATACATTTTGTTAAATGTTTTCATTTTCAACAGAGGACTCCTACTGTTTTCATATTACTGTCTCTGTGTGTGTTTGCATGCACGCATGTTGAAAATGTGCAGTTACATATTCAGAAATGCAGAAGTCGGGCTGGTATGGTCAGACAGACCCAGAGGAGTCTGATCCAAAAGGTCATTTAACACCTTACAGAAATCTAATGTGACTTTGCAGTAAAGCAAAGAGCCTGTGAATAGACTTGGACAATACAGTATCAAGTGTGTGTATGTGTGTGCATGTGTGTGTGTGTGTGTGTGTGTGTGAGAGAGAGAGAGAGAGAGAGAGAGAGAGAGAGAGATGTAGAATAAAACCTGGGATCACTACATTATACCATTCCATTTTATCTCATCAGCACCCATATGAAAGATCTTTTACAACATACACAGGAACTACAGCAGTGCTCAACATTTGAAGGAATGGTTGCCCTTTTTTTAACCACTCACCCTTCACAACCATTACTGCTCTTTGACATTCAAAGCCAGCAACCTTTAAGTTTTGTATTTGCAAGCTTTGCTTCAAGGGAGCTAAATTAGTTCTGTCAAACCTGCTATCCTGCAGCAAAATAAAAAGAGTCCTGGACCCTGTCATCGTTTGCAAATCTACTAAGACCTTCTTCAAGCATTTTAAAAACAGCATATGGTTAATCTGCATTTTTAATGTATAAACTGGCCAATCATCATTTTTTAAGGTGTGAACATGTAAAACCAGATGTGAAATCCAGCTGGAAGTGCTTCCTGGTGGAATTGCAAGAATAGTAACAGCAGTTCTGTTGATATTATTGATGGTTTTTGTTAATCTCTCAGCATTTGATGATGTTCAGCCACTATGTTTCCCACATGCTACCCAGCAGGCAGTGTTGCTCACAGTGACAGTGCATGTGTCTGATTAAATATGAGCCTGACACTCAATTAAGATCCTGAAGCTCAAAACATGTAACACACACACATACACAGGCAGACAACAATTTCACTGTTAAAAAGACAGAGGAGCGCATGAAGGAGCAATGATGCTCTCGTCGTGTCCAACAAGAAGCCCTTCTCGGGCAGATCACAACCATAATAGGTCCAGCTGACATCTATGCCATACATTTCCTGTTTCTGTGACGCAAGGAGTCAATGTTTGCCAGGTTAACATGGCCTCTGAGTGACAGCATTTTGCAGCACAAAGCAATATATAGCCTACCTACCTTGAAATCTCAACGTTTTTCAATTTTACTGGAAAAAAAACACCTTTACTCGCAGAATAGACAGAGTGCGGGAAAGAAAAAAAGCCATTCGGCATATTAGAAGACAGTGAACCATCAAAAAGATGTACAGTACGTGCACTTGTTTTAATTTTAAACGATAACATTTGTGGTATAATGTTGATTACCATACAAATAGATGAATAAATGGGGCCAATTTTATGATGATTTAAAGCCATCATTTACACTAAAATTTTGGTTAAAACATGCTTTGCAATATTTGAGGTGTGAAGTTATTCTTGTGATTTTTGATAATAGGTTGCTATGTTCCATTAAAGCTGTGAAACTGGATATAACTTTACATAGAGAAGGTTAGTAAACATTTTTATTACACTCAAGTAATTTTAGCATGCATATTAAGTACTGTGTCTATATTGTTGAAACAGTGACTATTTAAACATTACTGGATTGGGCCCATTCATTTGAGTTTTAAGTGCCACACTGTAACCAGATCTTAACTTTCTGAACCAGAAATACTTTTATTTATTACATTTTCTGAAGCTAAATCTCTGTGTGCTCCTTCTCTGCTCCTGACCTTTGTTAAAAATCCAGAAAAGTGTCTTCAAGCCTGATATCCGTTAGCCCAGACAGCTTAGTTGGCGGTGAGCCCCATCCGAGACACTTACAGGAGCAAACATCAGAAACAACGTAATCAGGGAATGAAAGGGATTGACTTTTCATCGCCTTTGTTAATTCAATAAATCTATGAAGATCTGCATAATTAAGCATAAGAATACCAGAACAAAGATCAGTGCAAAGCGTTTTAAAATAAATACAATTAAGCGAGTTTCATGTATGCTTTATATGTTTAAATTTACTTACATAAGCATTATAAAACTATTGCTTTTACCTATTACACTAAATAATTACAATGTATGTATGCCATTAAAAGAAAACTCAGTAAACATCCACAAATAAATCTATTAAGCTTTGAGGAAAGCTCCAGCATCATTTATCAGATGTCACTTAGTTTGATATTTTTTACCTAATGCAAATAAATTCACACATTTTAAAGTGCAGCTTTAGTGTCCAAAGCTTTAGTGCTTACATATTTGGGGCCAGAAATGATCAATACTTGGTTAAACAGTGCACAAAATGAATGTATTGTTTAAATGGCATAGTTATGCATGGATTGCATCCTCTTTTGTTTTGCATGGCACAAGAAGAAGAGGGCTGTCTGTAAACATCCATCGGTAAAGAAAGTCCTAGACTTAGCACAGAAACATGAATACAGGTGTGTGTGTTTGTGTGTGTTTTCCTTGCAGCAAGAGGTGAGTAATCAGAAATCACAACATACCTTGGCTCTGTACTCACAGATGACATGCTCACCCTGCTCTTAAATCTTTAACCAGAACTGCCAATCACTTCACACACACATTAAGCTAATATTCAAAAAACAGACCTCGGGAAATCTGATTACTGGTAAACAAAGTCATTGTGATTCTTTTTAAAAATCTAATATCAAAGAAACAACCATAAAATTACTATTTAATACCTAAGGCACCTTTTAAGCCTGGCCAAGTATTAGGAAAATGGATGATAATGAGACAACCGGTATATACCAATGGTGAGAGAACAAAGCATGCAGCTCTTTGAGAGGAATGTTTTTTTAGCCTTGCATCTCTGGTGCTTTCTTTCACTCACTATATTTATTTCTCTTTAATATACTGTACAGGATCTAAATTACAAAAATGCTGGGCCTAGATGCTTTAATACTGGTGGTAAAATGACAGCTGTTTACTGCCAAAGTAAGAATATGACTAGGCTAAACTAAAAATGACTTGGCTGTTCATTGGAATGGAATCAGAAATTAAATTCAGGACAAAGTACGGTGTTGAAAAAGGAACTGTGCTCACCTTATTGTTAATGTGATAAGTGACACATTATGGTTGACTTTTCAGCAAAACCCTGTAAAATCCAAGAAGGCTTTTGTGTAACTAATCCAGCTGAGACAAAACCCATGAGCTCTGTAGGAAGCAGCTCCACTGATGCTGAAACTCCATGTAGCTGTCACTCAGAGCATTCATCTTGCTTCTTTGATTTGTGCTTTCTGAATGTCAAAGACTTCAGACAGTGACAATTGTTATTATTTTGCTGCTTTCATCGTTCACTCACTTTTACTTTGCTATACAAAACAATAAAAGGATCACAGATTTTATGAATTAAAGCAGTAAAAATGTAATTCTTTTCTCAAGGTATTTGATCATCTGGTCATAATTTGCCATACTTGGATTATTAATACCAACAACAAAATGTTTCTTCTCCATAACAACTACTTTAGCTTGTTATTGTATCATTACTGACCATATTCATAATGGCTATCTTTAAAGAGCTACTGCCCCCCTGTGGTTAACAGCCCTTAAAGGGATAGTTCACACAGAAAATGAAAATTCTGTCATTAATTACTCACCCTCAAGTCGTTCCAAACCCGTAAGACCTTCGTTCATCTTCGGAACACAAATTAAGATATGTTTGATGCATTCTGAGAGCTCTTTGACCCTCCCATAGACAGCAAGGGTACTACCACGATCAAGATCTAGAAACGTAGTAAGGGCATCAGTAAAATAGTCCATGTGACATCAGCGGATCAACTGTAATTTTACGACGCTACAAGAATACTTTTTGTGCGCAAAGAAAACAGTAATAACATCATTTATTCAACAATTCTTCTCCTCATCCAGTCTGTTGTGGCTTGCCTCCATTTTGGGTAGTGTCACGACGCATGCGCACACTTCTGCTGTGTGTAAACAACGCATACACGTGCTGACGCATGTCCGTGTTGACATAAGCAGCAGCACAATGCGTACTGTATGTGTTGTTTACATGAAGCGGGAGTGTGCGCATCCGTTTGTGATATTTCCGCATTCATATTTACATTTTTCAGCAAACCAGGGAGACTAGGAGCATGAGATTGTCCAGCCATGATTTCCTGTTCCACAGGATTATAAATATGAGGAACACAAAGGCCAAATTCCCTTAATCTTCCATCACAAGGAGTAAAACCAAAGAATATAGTTCTGATGTGCAGAACAAGATTGTTGAGCTTCACAAAATAGAAAGTGGCTATAAGAAAATAGCTAAGGCATTGAAAATCCTCATTTTCACCATCAGGGCAATAATAAAAAAGTTTAAATCAACTAAAGATGTTACAAATCTGCCATGGAAGAGGACGTGTGTCTATATTGTCCTAATTAAATATACTGCTGGATCTTTATTTTTTGCTGTTGCTGGTTCTTTAATGTTGTGGGCCAATTTTTCTACCGGAGGTCCTGGACATATTGTTCAGATACATGGCATCATGGATTCTATCAAATACCAAAAGATAAAAAAAAAAAACATCTAAACCTGACTGCCTGTTAAAGATCTTATAATGAGGCATGGTTGCATCAGGACAATGATCCAAAACAATCATCAAAATCAACACAAAATGTGTTCAACCTCAGGCTGTCATGTTTCAGGTTATAAAGAGCTTAAAGAAGTAACAGGTTATACAGGTAGGTCAGTCCTGCTGCCCTGTAATCTACAATAAACACATTCACCCAGATCCACCATTCTCCTGCTCATTTCTGACCTCAGAAAGAAAGATGAAGGAATCTACAGGTGTCAGATTTCACAAACTTATACAGACATTAGCTTAAAAATTAAAGGTAAATAAAAACATTTTCCCTAAAATAAGTATCTTTTAAAATGCAATAGATATTTGTTTTTCATAAATATGCAGTGTAAATATAATTCTCAGTATAACTGTTGTGAATGTGTTGTCAGGGTGTGATCTGGATGAGAATGAACAAGCGGTTGAGCTGATGGGACACTCAGAAACCCGAACAACTAACATTGACATTTACTCCACTAAACAAAACAAACTCTGAAGAAATATGCCCACATGAACAGAGCGAGAGACACACAGGACGAGTCAAACTGCTGAATGAAACCTCTCCGGGAAATCTCTTTCTACAGATATCAAACTTGACCACAGAGGACCAGGGAGATATCGCTGCTCTGTCTCGTCTCAAGGACACGTCAACATCACACTCAGTGTTCATGTAATTTTCTTACATGTGTTGCAGTTGATTCTTTAAACATATTCATTCATTAAATATCATTTGCCTGTTTTCTTGAAATGTTTATATTTAAGGTGTACAAGTGAGCTTTTCTTTTTCTTTTTTTTTGGGGGGGGGGTTAATTCTAAAAACAAAGAAATGTAAAATAATAACAATAATATTAATAATAACATTCAACTTCATGCTTTAAATCGTTGAAACTGCATGGCCATAATTTTTGAGGCATTTCTAGTCATACTGTGATTATATTGCTGATTTGTCTGACATTTGACTGGTTTGATGTTTTAATCATTTTTGACTGAAATGTTTTACTTTCTAGGAAGAAGAGATGTCTATAAGACAACCAATGATGGACTAGTGCTAGTGTGTAAAATAATAAATAAAAAAAACAGGTGAGCACAAATTCACATAAACATTCAGAAAATTATTTAATATGTTGATACAGTGCATGCCATGCTATGAGAGATTATTAGTTTGGGAGCATGAACTTCCAGTGTGTGTGTGTGTGTGTGTGTGTGTGTGTGTGTGTGTGTGTGTGTGTGTGTGTGTTTACAAGCTGAATAAAATAAAGAGCTGCATCTGTATATATGTGTTCTGACCATGTTGTCTCTTTCTTTAGGGTGATGCAAATCCTGATAGTGTTACTCAAATAGTGTAATTCAAAGAGAGTACCTAAAACAGGGTCAGAATGAGGTCAGTCAATGTGTATGCTGTGTGTACATAAATGCATATATACACTACCGTTTAAAGGTTTGGGGTCAGTAATTATTATTATTATTATTTTTTATTTTATTTTTTTTAAAGAAATTAATGCTTTTATTCAAAAGGATGTGTTAAATTAATAAAAAGTGATAATAAAGACTTATATTGTAAGAAAAGATTTCTAAATGCTGTTCTTTTTAACTAAACTCATCAAATAATCCTGAAAAAAAGTATCACAGGTTCCAAAAGAAAACTGATATAATACATCAGGGGTGACGAACGTCGGTTCTGGAGAGCCACAGCCCAGCAAAGTTTTGTTTCAACCCTAATTAAACACACCCGAGCAAGCTAATCAAGGTCTGAAGGGTTACTAGGAAGCTATAGGCAGGTGAGTTTTAATTAGGGTTGGAGCTGAATTCTGCAGCACTGCAGCTCTCCAGGACCGGAGTTCACCACCCCTGTAATACATTGAAAATAAAATAATAATAGAATAAAATAAAATAAAAAATCAGCATATGCAAATTATTTCAGAAGGATTCATATGACACTGAAGACTGGAGTAATGATGATGCAAAATCATCTCTGCATCACAGAAATCATTATTTTAAATGGTAATAACATTTTACAATATTACTGTTTGTTTCTGTATTTTTGGTCAAATAAAGGCAGCCATGATGAACAGAAGTCACTTCTTTAAAACACATTTAAAATCTTACTGATCCCAAACTTTTGAACAGCACTGTACATATAGGTATTTTTTAAACAAAATCTCTATGTCTTTTACTGTCTCTCCAGGATGAGGTGACATATTCTTCTGTTGCTTTGTCCATATTAAGACTGACATACAGAGGTAGAGCACTCCGAGAACGCCAGCATCAAATGAAGTTAAAATATACACTCTAAAAAAAGATGGTTCTTTAAAGGTTCTTTACATGTAGAACCAGGTCTATTTAGAACCATAGCACCCTGAAGAACCCTTTTAATGCTGAAATAACAATATTAATAAATAATATATACAAATAATATTAATAATGATATAAATATGTTAATATACTAATATTAATGGAAATAAACTGTTACTTTAAAATTAAAAATGTTACTTATAACACCATTAAGGTCCTAGTATTTTCAAAGCATGGATCTTTATGGAACTCTATAAAAAGGGTTATATTTAGCACTAAAAGGGGTTCTGCTATTGTTATAAGCCGAAGAACCCTTTTCTTGTACTGTTTAGAACCATTTTTCTTAAGACTGTAGGTGTAGCCTACCATTTTTACCATGCATGTAAAATATATGGCCTATGTTGCAGTCCTAACTTCAGTTTTTGTCGTTGCAAGGAGCTTTTACTTTTACATAGCAAACAACTGCGGTGCATTTTTTTAAATAAAAGTTATGTAAAATTAAATAATCCCTTAGTTGTCACTGTCTCACATACATGGGTTTAAAACGGAATAACCAACCGTACCTTCTATCGAACGTGCCGGACTGCTGCTGCCAAAACATTGCGTATGCACATTGGCCAATATCGAAAAGACAAACAGCATGGGATCAACAACACAAAGGCTCGTGAATGACACCTGGTGGCTAGAATTTGATAACTAACGTCTGTGAGAGCGCGCCTCGGGCAAGATCGAAGTTCACAGCGTTGCTCTACTGCGCGCTCCCGCGCTGGAGATCTCCGTGCCGTCTCCGCCTGTCCACCCCAAGCGCTCTTTGTTTCTTGCGACAAACGCCATAAAATGGAAAGGAAATATAGGTAAGATCTTAAAATACAACTATAACTGCTGATGATGTTTTAACTGACCAGTGATATGTATACTTAAGGGAACTTGTGATCATGTATAAAAAAATAACTGGTGTTGCATTAAAATTAGGTCAGTCAAAAGTACAGCGTCTTTTCAAACAGTCACAGAAAGAATATAAACAGGCTGTCTGTTTTCTTTTGCTTGAAATGAATGCAATTAAAATGAAACCAAACATTTTGTTCGGTCTGTAAGACCCCACGGATTTATTTAGAATAACGCTGTTTTTGTTTCCATGCAGCTGCTGTACTACAGTCTTTATTCATGTGTTGCTGCATCCATTAGGCTATGCCAGAAACATCAAATCCTATAGATTTTCTAGAGTAAAAATGAGGCATAGTAATGTCTTTAGGACAATAACTGTGAATTAGAGTTCACACAATTCTGTGTCTTTGTAATGCTTAAGTAACACTTTACCTTTAACAATTTAACTTTAATAAGAAGCTGTTAACATAACAGTTATTATATAATGCCAAAGAGATCACATTGGGGTCCAAAATTCTGAGAAAACAAAATGCTTCTATTTCGCCTGCTTTTCTAATTTGGTGCAAGTTTAATTCAAAATTATATTAGCGAAAAAAAAATGAGTGTTAACCTTATCATCACCCATAATTTGAGAAAAAAAAAATGTATAACTCAATAAAAATAGAATAAAAAAAAATATTGAATTAATTAAATGGTTTGTGCAAAGAATTCACATGATCTGTGTCATCCACTTACTTATTAGTTACCTAAAAATCTGAATTATTTCTTTTTTATAACAAAATTTTAAAATCCTAAAACTTTTTGTTAACCACTGGATTAAATATAAACTTGGATTATGGTCTCATATTTCTGCACCCCACTTTGTATCAGTATAAATATATATAGTTTTCTGGATAAATATTATTACTGAAAGTTATCATAAAGTTTTACCAGTCACCCCTTTATAAATGACCATAACATCCATAACTTCCTATAATGAAACAGAAGACTGTGCTCATACTAATGTATACTGGCTTAAAAACACAGCCAAATTCATAAATTTATGTACTGTATAAACTTATTATAAAACTTATATATATAACATGTAATATGGTTTTTACCAAAATGGCAAGGCAACCACACTATACACATAGCGTTGATTGATTGATCGATTGATTATCAGTGACTTGGGGTGTGTTGTAACTGAGTTTCTTAGGTTTATAGATCACTTTAGGCTCACTATTCAGTGCTTTTAGAAGTTTTTATATTTAATCTTATTGTCTGGACTGTGGCTATCAAACTAAAGTCTGTCTATCTATAACTAAAGACTCGCTTACTTATCAAGCCAGTGTGTAAAATATGTGATAACATAACTGCTTTAGTGTCCCCAAAATACACTGTGTTTGTCAAATCTGTAAAGGTTAATCCAGTGTCTCTGAATGCCAGGGTGAATTTGAATTGGTGCCTATGAGGAGTGCACAGTATGATACGGCCAGGGGAGTTCAAATTAATCGGATTAGGGAATTACAGCATTCCAAAACATAATTTCACATAATCACCTCATCAAAATATTATTTCTCATATGTTGTAACAGCTGTGCATGTTCAATAAGCATTAAATCCCTAAACAGACAAAATATTGTTGGGTTTATAAATATATATATATGTGTGTGTGTTTTTATTGATTGCATTGTTAACATTACATGAAAGACAGTGGTGGAAATGAAATGATAGACATACCTTCATGATACTCAAGGCTTTTCATGATCAAATCGAAATATTCAGGTTTTTATTAAAAGGGCAAAGCAAACACACCATACATATACGGTACAGCAATAATGACTGTGATACATAGTAAACACATGGTGTCACATATACTGTGAGCAGGTTAATGATTGACTGATCAAAGGTCTGATGGGTGTGACCTTTACAAACACACAATTATATACACAGGTACAGAAAACACTTCTATATTAATTTTTGTCATTTTTATACTCATAAAAAAATGGCTTTTAGACTGCTGTCAGAGAGGCCCTAGAATGAAAGGATGAGAGGACAATCTGAATAAAGCTTTACATATTTATTTGAAAATATCTAGATAAGAGTTGAATGATCAAGATAAGCATCTCTGTATTTAGTGAAGCATAAGGAGAGTAAATAAGAGGAAATGTTTTCAACAAGACATTATTTTCTCAGTGCGTCACAATAATACTGAAGTCTAATACTTCTTTGCTATTTTGGGCAACACAAAGATAAAACTAAGCTTTTATTAACTAGTACAATGCTTAGATTGCTTTGGTGCAACTAATCATAGTAAAAATACAAGTGATAGAAAATAGTGTTTCATATACATACATTAATAATAAGATAAATGATAGATAGATAGATAGATAGATAGGTTAGACCATTTATAAGGTTTATTGATATTATTGATATAAAATGGAAGTCTTATCTTTATTTCTTCAGAATCGTCTAGCTTTTGGAAACTCCAGCCAAACAGCTTTTTGACAATCCTCCCCGTTCTTCGTCATCTGTAACCATGGAGACGGTGGTGATCGTGGCCATAGGTGTACTCGCCACCATCTTCTTGGCATCATTTGTGGCGCTGGTGGTTGTGTGTCGTCATCGTTACTGCCACCCTCCGGACTTTCTGCATCAGTTTGATTCCAAGTATGCACTTGAGTATACACTAGAGAATAAGTCATAACGTCATTCCCACACTGAGGATTCAGAAGGGATCACCATTTTGCATTCCAACACTTCATTCCTAGCCATTGAAATAATGATTTTTTTTTTTTAAATCACTTTCTCTGCCTCTTGTTTATCCTCATATTTCAGACCTACAGTTGATCTGATCGGAGCGATGGAGACTCAGAGTGAACCATCAGAGCTGGAGCTGGATGATGTAGTCATCACTAATCCTCATATTGAGGCCATGCTGGAGAATGAAGACTGGATCGAAGATGCCTCGTATGCCTTCTCTCCATGTTCATTCTCACAACCATAACCATTTTCAGTGATAATAATAATATTCTGGTTTTGATACTTTACTGATATCATTTTCTCTTTCCCTCAGTGGTCTTGTGTCTCATTGCATTGCGATTTTGAAGGTAGATTTTTGTGCACAAATTTAGCATTTTTCTTGACCAAACACATTGAATACATAATATAATATAATAAGGGATCAGTAAGATTTTTTAAGGTTTTAATGTTATGCTCAACACTTATTTGATCAAAATTACAGTAAGAACAATAATACTGGGAAATACACTGCCTGGCCAAAAAAAAGTAGCTTGGATTTAAATCAGCAAGCTCTTAAAATTTAATAATGTTGTAATTTTTGCAGTGATTAATGTGTTTCTGGTTTTTATCGTGTTGTCTATTTGCTAACAATTCTTTTAACCCCAACTAATGCAGAGCGTAAATTTTTATTTCTCATAACCATGTTGGAAGCCATTCCCTTGTTCCAAAATGACAGTACCAAGTTCATTGGGCTCAAACTGTGAAAGAGTGATTCAGGGAGCATGAGGATAATACTGGTCATAATACAGTCCTGATCTTAACCCTATTGAAAATCTTTAGGTTAAGCAGGAGTTGACTTTACAGAGGGGTTTGACTCTCTCATTGTCAATACAAGATCTCAGCCAAAAATGAATGCAATTATTGATGTAAATAAATGTTTTGATGTTAATAGTTTGGAAACAATGCCACAATCAATGCAAAATTGTGTATTATTATCAGGCAGTGTATTATTACAAATGTAAATAACTCTTTTGCTTCAGAAATCATTCTAACACTTTAATATATCCTTGCTGGATAAAAGTATTTATTTAATTAAAAACACTCATGTATGTATAATAATACACAGCATTTTTGCTTTGGTTTAAAGAAATCATTGTCCTGGTTCTGTACAGATATGCCACACTCTCACCGAAAAGCTAGTTGCCATGACAATGGGCTCTGGAGCAAAGGTCAAAGCACCTGCCAGCTTGAATGACATCATCACCGTGGCCAAACGCATCAGTCCAAGGTAAGTAGTTTGAGCAGTTGATATGACACATCTGAGAGTGTTGGTACTGACCATGAGCTGCTGTGTGCCCTCACAGGGTGGATGACGTGGTTCGATCTATGTACCCTCCACTGGACCCCATTCTTCTGGATGCCAGGTAACTTCTTATGCTGGCAGGGACTAATGTAAGTTTACATTTCTGCAAAGAAGTGACTTTACCAACTTATTTTTTGGACCAGGGCCACAGCATTACTTCTGTCGGTCAGTCACTTGGTACTGGTGACACGAAACGCCTGTCACATGTCTGGCAGCCTGGACTGGATCGACCAATCACTGCATGCGGCCGAGGATCACATGATCGTGTTGAGAGAGGCGGCTTTAGCATCTGAACCAGAGAGAGGTTTGCCAGAGAGAGAGCAGTCAATCTGAGTCACTCACAAGACTGCGGCAGACATATAAAGTACACACATTCAAGAACATGTGCATGAATGCACCTGTAAAGAATATGACAATTTAGTGGACAATACCTCAGCGCATCCATGATATGAAATCTTAGTTTAGCCTTGCTTTCAAACATTGTTTCTTGAACTCTTTCACTGTATCTCATTTTTATCTCTGTTACATTCCAGTTTAATCGGTGGTCATGCTGTCTAATATTTCCTCATGCTGAATTTATATGTAGATGCTAGAGCCAAAAAGTGTCTGAGACAATCAAAAACAAGAACATATAAACGAATCCCCAAAATGCTAATTGTTATCACTAAGTTTGTTAGCTAAACCATATATAAACAAAACAAGGTCTGTCTTTTCTTTCTTGTCTCTCATATTTGAGTCTACATAGTGTATTGTTTTAATACAATACACTCTCAGAAAAGGTACAGGTATGGTGCCATTGAGTAAAATATTATAGTCAGTACTTCAGATTCTTTTAAAATATTGTTTTTTTTGATTATGTGACAGCAAAAGTGACCACCCCAGTGACAGCTTTTGTACCTTTTTTTCTGAGTATACATACAATGTTTTCATACGTTATTTACATATTTTCATTACTCTCTCAAGTTCTATGAAATTTTAAAATCTTTTCACTTTTATTTCTCTCTAAAAATACACAAAAAATTAAGCAGCAGAAATAATGGTTCATTTATATATTAGTTTATAAATCACAATCGTACAATCACGTTAAGTTGATACATCACTTTCATATTACTGTAGTAGTTTTTTCTTATTTTTTCTCTCTCATGATGTGTACACTACTGTTTGGGGTCAGCATTATTTTTTTAAGTAATTGAAAGGAGTCTCGTGCTCACCAAGGCTGCATTTATTTGATCAAAAATACTGTAAAAAAAAATTCATTTGGCAATTTAAAATAATTTAAAATGCAATTTTTAAGGTTCTTTGATGAATAAAGAGTGCAATAACTGTATTTATTTGAAATAGAAATATTTTGTAACATTATAAATGTCTTTACTGTCACTTTTGATCCATGTAATGCATCCTTGTGAAATAAACATTAATTTCTTAAAAAAAAACACCCAAACTTTAAACAGTTAACTAGCTGGTTGTGAAAAGTTATGCAGCAAGTAAAACTCACATTTTTTGTCCATCTGCTATCTAGACATGGCCTGTATTTTTTCAAGAGTCACATGAAGTCTAAATCCCCACTAATTCTCTCCCTCAACCCCCCACTACACTTCACACTTTCAGCAGCCACACACACACACACACATTCAGAACTCAGTTATCAATCATATGCTATTCCGTTTCAATTATAAGAATACTGTATATTGCAGCATTCAGTTGTTGATTATGAGTATTTCCTCGTTTCATTTCCTCTTGGATATTTGAGCAATCTTGTTACTGACATTTCTTGTTTGTTCCTCTATTTGTTCTTTGACTCTTGTACTGTTTATGTATTTGAGCTTCGTAAAGGTGAATAAAAGTTTCACAATGAAAAGACGTCATTATATTTTTATTTTACAATAAACATTACAAAATTCAACTATAAGTTCAGTAAAACAATTAGACCTCTATTCACATGTGCGGCTTTGTGGAGAGAGGATAGAGAGAGGGGAGGAAGACAGGGAGAGATAAAAAAGAGGGAAGAGAAACAGCTGCAATGGAGGATGGGGAGGAAGAAAAGAAAAACACGACAGTTATTTCTCAAAGTCAGAGTAAACAGTTCTGTCTAGCTTTGAGTAGAAAGCTTTTGGGCAAAATAAGTGCTGGACATTAGGCATTAAAAAAAGCAGCAGACCGAAAGGACACACACTCACAGTCACTGTTTAACACATTCACACTGTACGCATGAGCGCCATCAAGAACATGTCATCTTACAAACACATCTTTAAAAATATTGCTTCTGTTGAGTGTAGGTCACACTCAGTAAAGTCCTTTACTTTTCTTCAGGTCCGTTTTTTGTAAATCTGATAGACAGTTGTAGTCATTCCATGTCATTCCCAAAGCAACCTAAAAAAAAAAAAATCATTTTTTTTCAATATCCTGCTGGACTTAATAGTTTAATTAATATTAGCCTCTGTTTTCTAATTTGATTGGCTGACATTGAAAGGCACACAGATTTTTTTCTCAGTTTTTTTTTTTCAGTCTGCTTGTAACCCAAGATGTGTACCCAAGATATTCAGAGTTATGTTTAGGGTAGTTAACTAGACATCCATATATTCTGCATTTTCCCCCAAAGTTATACTATCATTCAAATCTTTGGGGTCAGTAAATGTATTTTTAGCAAATTAATACTTTTATTCAGCTAGAATGCATTAAATACATGTGACAGTAAAGATATTTATAATATTACAAAATATCAAATAAATGCTGTTCTTGTAAAATTTTATACATCAAAGAATCATGAAACAAATGTAGTGATATTACACAAAAATATAACTATTTATAGAACTATTTTCAACACTGATGATAGTAAGAAATGTTTCTTGAGCAGCAAATCAGCATATTATAGTAATTTCTGAAGAGTCATGTGACACTGAAGACTGGAGTAATGATGCTGAAAATTCGGTTTTACCATCACAGGAATAAATTATATTTTAAAATATAGTTAAATAGAAAACAATTATTTTAATATGTAATAATATTTTTACATCATAACTGTTTTTTTCTGTATTTTTGATCCAATAAAGGCACCCTTGATGAGCATAAGACCCCAAACATGTGTCTTTGAAATAATTAATTAAATATCTTTATTATTAAAATTACTAAGATAAAACAGCCCTTAAACTACATGTACAAATAAAATTAACTGCTATGTGTTGCTTTACATGTCAGTAAGTCAAAGGTTTGGCTATGCAAGGCTGGCTAGATATACGTGTAAATGAAATATGGATATAAAATGCAATTTTAGAGATATATACATATAAAATATATATATAAAGATAACTGATGACAGTGAAAGGCTGCTGTTCAGATACTTTTGAAGCTCATCTTGTCAGTCAAACTGTATTATAATCTATATTATGTTTTACTGTTAGACCTTGAAATCATGCTGAGACAGGTAGTTCTCCAAGTGTAACGGATCCACGCCTTCAGGTAAAGGTCTCTTCAGCAGATCCTTCAGGGGAAACTGGGTCTTATTAAGAGCAGCTAGAGCATCCTGCACCAAATTCAGCTTTTTACGCACTGTGCAGTCCTGGAAAAAAAAAAAAAAAAAAAAAAAAATATATATATATATATATATATATATATATATATATATATATATATTATATATATATATATATATTTAAATGACACAGACCAGTGTAAATCAAATAATTCTGTACATGCGCATGTATATGATGATGATGATGATGATGTGTTCTCACTCACCTGTACTTCCTGTGTCATTCTCATCTCCCATAAAGGGAAAATATTTGTAAAGGTGAGAGGCTCTGCCCCTTCATCAATAAGATATGCCATGGGAGGCCGTCTGGGATTCCTCTCTGAATGCAAAACACCAAAAATAACTTACCAATCTGAAACGGAAGGCTTCTGAAAGGCATCTGTGCTTTCTCATATCTATTTACCTTTGCAGTACTGCAAGGCAGTCTCCAAGGCGCACTTCTTCTCTTTGTCCCAGTGGGGGCGCTGTGAGATTGAAGTTTCACAACTTTGCCATAAATACACCTCCAGATAGTTATCCAGCAGGAATATTGCTACAAAGAGAATGGTGCAACACCACAGAAATTTGAGAGAGAAAAGAAAAAGGATATTATTTTAAGATTTTCTCATTTTAACTGTTTGTCATCTTCCATATGTACTAAACATTGCTTTAACATGGGTTAAAAGTTAACCTATGGTTAAGTGTAGTGTTAAAGTAATTATGTATACACCATCTTATGCTTCTGTGTACAGTATGTGAACTTGTTTACTCTCACCTGGATGTGGCACGGCATATAACTTATCCTGAAGGAAGGGCATTGCTGTAATAACAACATTTACATGGGAGGGGCTAATAAGCTCCACCCCTTTGAAAGTTCCAGATTGGGCGCTCAGGTGATAAAGGCGGGGAGTAAAATTAAATTTACCAGGATCTAAAAGAAAAAAAAAACATAGACGATCTCTTGTGAAAAATGTGCATGACAAAGAGTAACAAGTTCACGTGATTTATCATAGTTTGTTATACTACATCACACCTTGCAGCATGCAGTCATATGACTTCCTGTCCTCTAGTCCAATAGCATTCCAGAAATCTGCTGGCTCTTTCCCCTCCTCCACTTCCTGGACATTCATAAAGCTGCCAGTTCTCAGACTCAGCTCAGGTGGGCACCTAATCATCACATTAACCACATGAAATCAATCACAATCTGGCAATGTGCATCTTTCATTATGTTTCATGGGTTTACATTATACTTTTTACAGAATTCTAAAGGAGTTGCTCACATTTGTGTAAGGCGTTGGACCGTCTGCTTGGCCACCTGACGTGCTTTGCTGTGGGCTTTGCAGCCATGCCATAGGTAGATCGCCCCCTGATGGCTGTTCAACAAGATCAACGAGCCACGAGACCTCAGACTAGAGCAGGAGCACTGTACCTCCAACAGACTGCTCTCCACTGGGACATCACCCCTCACACAGAACAGATGCCAGCCTCCTGAAACACATACCGAACACATAATGTCAGATGTTTTAATTGGACCCATAATAAGGGAGAGGATTAGATACCACAATGACCAGACCTGTGTCTCTGCTTTGTTGTTGTCTATAAATGACCATTCCTCCCTGGAACAACTGCAGAAAACAGGGTGGCTCCTCCCCTTCTGTTACTAACACCTGAGAACTACACTGATTGGTCAGTGCTGGTGACAGGTCCCGCCCACTGATACTGGAGTGCCGCCCTTTCCAGATGAAAAGAGCAGATTGTTCCTGACCTATTACTATTTGATCCCCTGTGAAATAGAAAAAAAATTAACTGACACAAATAGAAGATTGTTTACATTTATGCAGAATAACTTTTTTTATTATTATATAAACAAAATATTTAAATTTTCAAACTTTTCATTTTCCAAAAATGTGAATCTCTCTCTCTCTCTCTCTCTCTCTCTCTCTCTCGAATTAGTTTATTATTCTGTTTTAAAGGTGTAACAAATAAAAATACATAACTTTCTTTGTAACTTGATTTTAACCGATAAAGTTATAGTGTTGCACCTTTTCCTTCAAGCAATATTACTCTTCAAATTGTTATTTTTATAATTTCTTTTCTTCTTAAAAAAATCATGAGTAGTCTAATTGTTTTTGGAATTATTTCTAAATGAATTCATTATTCTGTTTTAAAGTTTTAACAAATTAATGAATAAATAAATAATATTTCCCTTGATAATAAGTAAAGCTTGTTAGGAATCGCTTCCATAACATAAAGAAAGCCATTCAGCTTATAAGGTCTTACCCACACATTAACTCACCTAAGGCTGTGAGGCTGTACGTCCAGCGTACAGCATATGTGCTGCCCTCACTGAACTGTCCCAAGCTCTCTGGGGCAACCTCACACTCCTCACCCTCTGAAATAAGCCACGTTTTCACTGCAAGAGTGCGTAACACTGCCTGCCGACCATCATTCAGAGTGACCGTGTCCCGTCCCCTTCGTACATCCACACCATCCAGAACAATTTGCGATGCCTCTGAGAGACAGACTCCACCGAAGAGAGCTCTGGCATCACATGACCACTGCTCAGCTGACACTGGCTGGGGAGATGACTTGAGTGAGGGGGTCTGTAGAAGAAACAAAAGACAGCAAAAATGAATCAAAAGTTAAAACTAGTCACTAGAGGATAGTAAGAACATAAATTCTGTTTCAACTAACTGTAGGTGGAAGTCATATGTATAAAAGAGGAACATGAGATATGTATTTTAAATTGTGTGTATCAGTCTCCTCACCTTCACCTCCTCTTGTATGGAAGGAGCGATGTAATTTTTGTTCACTTTTGTCTGCTCAATTGAGTTAGCAAACTTCTCTTTGAACAGTATTGTCTCATTTTGGTCAAACAGACGGCCAAAAAGTGCCCAGTCTGGCCGTCCAATACCCTGCCTGAACACACAAATAAGTACATTTGTTTGTGAAGACAAAAATAGGTTATGCTTAATATAATGAAACTTATATATTTTTTTATTTATTTATTGTGTGTGTGTGTGTGTGTGTGTGTGTGTGTGTGTGTGTGTGTGTGTGTGTGTGTGTGTCCTGGTATTACCTTCTGTATTGTGTTAGGATGTGCTGTTATGGTTAGTATAGTAATAATAAGGATAGTAGTAAATTTTGACCCTATGGAGACTTTTTGGATCCCCATGAGGAAATAATCTTATAAATCACCCAGAATAAAGTTTTTTGAAAATCTAAAAATGCAGGAAGTTTTGTATGAGGGGTAGGTTTAGGGGTAAGGTTAGGTTAAAGGGATTTAAATACAATTTGTACAGTATAAAAACCATTACGTCTTTGGAATGTCCCCATAAAACATGGCAATCAGTGTGTGTGTGTTACATAATGTATGCATTTTTACATAAAGTTAATGCAGCTTAAATGCTGCTTTCAATAAAAAAGATGGGGAAAAATGTATATACTGAGACATTCTGAAATTCATTGTAATATTTCCAGTGGTTATACTAATAGGTTAATGTGTAATATAAAAATCGTATTAATTTAAAAGAAGGCAAAACATGTATTTTTACCAGTGTACTTTTAGACCCCAATGTAGCTGAATATATGAAAATACTCCCATTAAAGTGAACCTACTTGTGAATATGGGCACTGCCACCAAAGGGATCCAGAGGGTTGATCCTGCAGTTGCTGTAGTCATACACCCCGTCCCAAACCTGCTGAGCCAGCTGAAGGGCCAGTTTCCTCTCGCTGGGGCCCACGTCTTTCCCGTGCCACAAATAGAGCTCGCTGCCGAAGTCAAACAGCAGAGTCTAAACGGAAAAAGTACTGTCATTACATTTCACTATACACCTTAAATGTGGTTTAATCGTGTGTAATCACAAACTGTTAAACAAAACAACTGCATGTAAAGTACATGTCATTCATTCTTTAATAGTATGGTGACGAGGACCTGAGAGGAGTCCAGAAGACTGAAGTCTGGAACGACAGCCCAGCCCTGCTCTTGAGGACTGAGTCTGTCCTCCTGCAGCCTATAAATACAGTTTGACTCTGTTATGGCTCTCTCATAGTGCTCATCATCATCATCAGCACTGTCTGGACCTGCAGACAGAAACACACACATAAACATATAAATGTAATCTGAGCAGTTTTGAGAAATAAAAGTGTTTATGATAGCAAATTTTCTGTTATGTCTCTTGCCTTTATAATGGGTCTGTCCGCCGAGAAGGCTCCAGAACTCTGCTGCCTGCAGGCTGTCTGTATTTACACCTTCATCCAGGTGAACGACACCTGTTGCCTGACAACCCAGATCCCTCTGGGTCACAATCACTGAGGCCATTTCAAAAGCCTGGAATAAACCGTTAGTTAACATCCAGAAACTAAAACCAATTCCTGATAATCTCCCAAAAATATACTGTTGAAGATGCAAAAATTGCTGTAATGGCTTAAACAGGAATCACTGTTTCTGCATGAACTGATGTACCTTTTCTCTCTCAATGGTGTTGGAGAGTTTGCCAGTCCAGAGGAAGCAGTGTGATGGTGTGACCAGAAGAAAGCAGTCACCACTGTTAAGAGAGCGTGATAGCGGCTCCACCAACCGCACCTGCACCTGCCTCCACCCTGGATGAACAGAAACATGCACAGACTACATTACCCATGTTACTCTCACACGAAACTCAGAGGATCTTATGGAATTTCCAAGTATGTAAATCTGAGAAATCATGTGTGCTTCTGTGCCTAATACAAATAATGCAGAATTTTACAATGTATACTACCACTCAAAGGTTTGGGATCAGTACAATGTTTTACTTAATGCTTTTATTCAGCAGGGATGCATTAAAGAAGAACATTAGATGAATATTAGATACACTATCATACCTTTAACCTGAATGAGCATAAGTTTGTTGTATGGCACTGTGGGTATGCTCCCTTTTCCAGAGGAAGAGACATCAGCTGGGGTGCAGTTAGAATTTTTCATAGCTTGAATAATAAAGTGATAAAAATATATATATATATATATATATAATAATTATATGACCAAAACAAGTATGATGATGCTAAATATGTTTCATGCTGTTAATACATTAGATTAATCATGACAAAATCAGCTAAACTGTCAATGTCATTGGCGGACAAAGTCTATACTAATTCAGTAATATAAAACGGTTCGAAATTTTCATTTTAAACCTGTATTATTCTCTATTTTGCTGTTTTCTTCAGACTGCATGAAATCCTGTTGGATGTCCTCTCGGGCAGCAAGAGCGCGTAATGGATTCCTCGAACCCTGGGTCCTGCGGGACGGCCGAACTGAACGCCTGTGCTCGGCTACAGCTGAGCTCAAACTAAACACAAACAGAGTGTTAGCCTATGTCTTCTCACACACAGGGAAATCCCTCACAGATGTCCAGATGCTGGCTTTACATTGGTGTGTTGGTCTGACAGAGAGTGCTCAGGTCTGACTCTGTGTCTCCTCCAGTGGTAGGATATGCTGGTAGTGAAGAGTGTTCAGAGGTCATCTCAGCAATAAACATCGGACTCTCTTGGACTTCACTGGCGCAAATGGTTTGTGTTTCTTTAAAGATTAGTTTGGCAGAGTCTTCCTTCTCACAGCTTGCCTGAAATAACAGACAAACTGAATTAGTTGATATTCTAATATATTCTAATATCCATTATTATATTTCAGTGTTTGAATAGACTACCATTCAAAAGATTGGGGTTGGGGTTTTTAATGTTTTGTAAAGAAGTCTCATATGCTTAGCAAGGCTATATTTATTTGAATAAATATACAATAAAATGAAATATTATAATTTAAAATAATTGTTTTCTAATTAATTACATATTTTAAAATGTAATTTATTTCTGTGATGGCAAAGCTGAATTTTTACTTCAGTCTTCAGTGTCACATGATCCTTCAGAAATCATTTCTTATTATTATCGATGTTAAAAACAACTGTATAGTTGTGTAAATATTTTTTGTGAAAAGTGATACATTTTTTCAGGATTATTGCATGAATAGAGAGTCCAAAAGAACAGCAGAATTTGGTAACAATGTAGAAGTCTTAATTTTCACTTAATAAAGGTATTTCTTTTTTTTTTAAATCTTACAGACCCCAAACTTTTTAACAGTAGTGTCTACTTATCTTTAAAAATACCTTGACCCTCCCCGTCACCTGTGGTTGGGTTTGAGTTGTGTTGGAAACCTCCTGAGCTTCATAAGAAAGATTCCTCTGGGGAGGGAGAAAGAAAGAAAGAAAGAAAGAAAGAAAGAAAGAAAGAAAGAAAGAAAGAAAGAAAGAAAGAAAGAAAGAAAGAGAGTATAATAATAGCAATTGTCTACGTCTGCCAGTCAAAGTTAAATCAAATCAATGATATGCCATTATTGACGGTTAAATGTTTAAAATAATTTGCTCAAATGTATTCAACAGACCTTAATAAGACAAGGCAGCAAAAAAAAAACACACATTCACGACACACCAAACAGTAAAACAGATTTTGTATTGAAAAGCACATACTTAGAGCAATAGCAGTTTATGAACACATTCATTACATACAGTCACATGAAAATTTACACCAAATTTTCTACATGGACATAAAAACATGAAAGAAATTCTCACCTCATTGAAAAACATCACATACTGAGGTGTGGAGCTTGAACGAGTGTATATAGAGGAAAATACGGGCTCCTAACAGGAGAGGAGAGGAGAGGAGAGGAGAGGAGAGGAGAGGAGAGGAGAGGAGAGGAGAGGAGAGGAGAGGAGAGGAGAGGAGAGGTTGATTAATTAAATCTCATTCTCTTCCTTAATTATATGGTTAATTAAATAGAATGAATACAAAGACAACCAATGAAACTCACTTTTTAACACTTAAAGTAATAAACAATGATATATGGTAATTTATTCAGTTAAAGTAACTAAAACACTTCCAGTCAAACCTGTAAAAACATAATATTCTTACCCAGCATTGAGTTTGAAGATTAGACTCCGCTGTAGCGACATTCTCATCCTACAGGGGGCAGTGTGGAAACCAGGGAGAATAAAGACACAGGAAATATTAAAATTTACACGTGACTCACATGCTGCATGCCAATGCACATTTAACACAAACAAGCAGGCTGATGCATTTATTTACTGACAAAAATATGTATAAACCTCCTAGTAAATATGACCTTAAATTCGCTTCTAACTCTCTGTAAAAACACAATGAAATTATCATCTACTGTACAACACACATACAGTTCACAAACCTGTGGCACACTGCTTAGACTGATATTGCACCATGCTTTATCACTTTGCTTCTCCTCTTCTTTCTCACTTCCTGCTGAGTCTGTCACCCTGTGGAAAAGATTTTCTGATTTAATAGGGCCAAAACACTGCAGAATTAAAAATAATAATAATAAAATTTGAACAAACACAATCCACCTATTTTTTTAAACGCAGAAGTAAGCTATTTTCTGTGAATGTGCAATTAATATAATAAATAATAATTATACATTAAATAATAATACCACAACAAATACAAAAACAATAGTTTGCAGTATGAAGCAGCATAACAGACTGTTTTTATAATGAAATGAAAAATCCAGTCTGTTTTAAAGATTTATACATTCCAGTTGTATGACAAATTTCTATCAGAATGAATTGACTGATCTTTAAATTCTGTGTGTATAATGAATTCTTTATATATGTGAAGAATTTAATCAACATTAATTCAAAGAATTTTGATACCAAGGATCCTAAACAGGAAGTGAGGCTGAATCTTGATCATATAGAGTAAGAGTACGAATCACCTTACTCTTATTGGATGTGCAAAGTTTCAAGTCAGCACCACCTACTAATCTGTATCTGTTTGTACATTTTTTAATCAATATGTTGGAAAAATTGACTGTGAAAGAGTACCATATATACAGTATATATTCTGGTAAAACATTACATCAATTGTTTATTTACTGTCATGTTTAAACAAATGAGTGCACCCTTCTTGTAAATCTTAATGAGCCCAAACGTTTGAAAGGTAGAAAAAAAGTGAAAGGGAGGGAACCTGTCACTGATGGCTGATTCTCTGCTCTGTTCTGTGATCTGGAGGTCCTCTGATAGAGATGGACGTTCCTCAGGCTTTGGAGCAGATCTCCATGTTCTGCCAGAGGATGCAGAGGCTTCCTTCCTTGCCCTTTGCCTCCAAGGAGCGCTCAATAGAGGAGCCGGTTCCACAGGTGACACCTGTCTCTCCTCTATCGCGGCTCTCTCTCTCCTCTCCCTCCCATTCTGCTCCAGGTCGTGTCTGTTCAGGTTATCCCTTTCTCCGCTTTTACTCCTCCACACCACTCCCTCCGAAGAATTGTTTTTCAAGATGCCTTTAATCTGCACTGCATTCTGGGAGTTGCTGTCTGATGTAGGCTTCAGATGGGGTGCTGAGGTGAGTTCGGAGAAGGAAGCGCTCAGCCCAGAGAGACGTACTTCAGTAGGCTTCAGATTGATGGATTCAGCCTGCTGTCGGTCAGAGAGGTGAGACGCCAGATGAAGAGAATGAAGCTGAACAGGGCTTTTCTGAAGCTAAAAGTGGAAGAAAGCTTGTCAACATCTTTGAAAGAACCAAAGCAGGTACTCTAGAAGTTAAAGTTACAAAACATACAATCCCCTGTAGAAAAAAAATCATGTTTATTTATGTTGTGTTTTGCTTCTAGTAATCACAGACATGCAGACCTATACAGTATGTCCACTTACCAAATTGACCTCATCCACAGTGATGGGCTGTGTGCGGTAACGTACACCCTTCTGTCTGCGTCTCTCAGAGGCCTCTAGAGGGTTGTTGTCTCTCACAGGACTCCCCACAGCACCCAATATTGGCTGAGACAGTTTGTTGAAGAGAGCCAGTTTCTCACTCATCGATAGTTTAGTGCCAGCATCATCCACTACCTCAGGCTCAGCCTCACCTGACTGTGGACTGAAGAAGGAAAAATAGACAGTGAATAAGCTCATCTTTTCCCAGATACGCTGCTTGTTTTTAACTCTCAGAATTACTGTTTAAAATAGCATTGGCACTTCTGCTGTAAGTATAGCTAGATATTGTAAGACAGATGGAGTGCTGAGAATGTTGAATCAAAGAAGTCCTGCCTACCTCGCTGCAATAACTGTTTCCTCAAAGGTGATTGGCTGAGTGAGTGCACGAGGGTCATTGTTACGGTGAACTCTGCGCTCATAGAAACGATTACTGGCGCGAGGTTTGAGGAACGAGGATGCATCAGGTGAAGCTGTCTTCTCCAACTCCTGAATTAAATAAAAAATTAATATAAAAAAAAAGATATCAGAATGTTCAAGCTATTCTTTTCCATAAAATGAATGTGAGTGCTGACCAAGGGCCATCAAACTCAAATAATGACCATTCATGTTGGCATACACTCTAATATAACTCCACGTTTAGCCCCTGGTGAATATCATTAATTACATCAGCATGTGGATGACTAAATGACAGAATTATCATTGTTGGGTGAACAATTCCTGTAATTTCTGTAACGCCAAGAAAATCAAATTGCAATGCTCTGTCTTTGGCAAAGTGGGTCAGTGGCAGAATGAATAAGACAGAGCCTGGGTTGGCACTCTGGGTAAGGAAGACACAGTAACCAGTGAAACCCAGTGGGCCATACTGTAACCAGACACACCAGGTGTCTTATTAGCACCTACGACCCACAGACAGACAAGGCAAAAGAACAGAGAAGAAAAAACATACTGGAGCAGGAATACAGAGAGAATACCTCAAAATTACAAGTACCTAGTAAAATAAATGACAGTGTATTCAAAATTCATTGTCTAATATTTCCTAGCAGCATCCGTTTATTTTTCACAATTTATATGTTTTTATATGAACAAACTCTGGAGGATTAAAAACATCTTTGTATGTGAGTATATGTTCTAATTTCTGAAAATATAAGACAATGATGCCTGACAAAACAGAAAGGTCATAAAAGTACTAACTACTAAAACACCAAAAGGTGTATTTTATGGTAATGGATAAGTATACGGTATTTATAATTAGCTTCTATTGAGAACAGTAAATTGGGAAGTCCCCAAACAGGTAAATATATACAAGGTGTGTGCGTGTGTGTGTGTGTGTGTGTGTGTGTGTGTGTGTGTGTGTGTGTGTATTCCATCCATGGCAATGACCTTTTTTTTTTCAGCCTGCAGCAGTTGCTAAAGAGATATGGTGGGCTCTTGTTTCACCTACTTTAAACAGAGACATCTTGGCAGCTACACTCATCTTGGCTCTGTCATCTGTCTTTACATCCACTGCAAGAAAAACAGCAAGCACACATTATGTGGAAAAGGCTCTCTAAGTTACACACATGCATTTTACTGCATTAGACTATATTACTCCTAATGTGGCACAATGTAAACTGAGTGAACTCTCCCTGCTAATTTACACACACAGACACATGTTTATCTATCAGATAACATACCATAACTACAACTGTTTTGATTAAGTCAATTATAATGAATTAACTGTAACTCAAACCTTTACATTAAAAGACTTTTTGCTGTTTCAGAATTATTTTAAATATTATTTATATTGTTTTGTAATTGAGGATGTCCCTAAAGAGAGGTTTTGTCAGACTTCACTCAGTTCCGAGGACAAATTCGGCCACAAACTATAGTTATCTAAATGCATACGTGCATACGTGCATTTGATTCACCTTAGATCGTAATGGCCAAATGTCTGTGTGAGATCACTAAATGTCTAACAAACATATCATACATACTCTCTCACACACTCATAAACACATTGCACTGTGTGTGACCAAATGCACAAGCGGCCAGGCAGATGTATTCTTCACCTGTGCGTATTTCTCTAGACTGGCAGATTTACAGCTGATCTCAAACACACACATACACACACTTCTTCCCTCCGTTTGTCTTTCAGGTCATATGTGAACTTAGTTCATTATATTCTAACTGTTTTTAGATGATTCGATGATTATATGTCCTAAAAAGCATGCCTTATATTTGTCACTCTATCAACTTGCTCTAGTATAACCTTCTAAGATTTATCTTGTCTCTGGTAATAAAACAGAGGTCATTATAACTGTTTATGACAGTATCCACTTAGTTACAACATATGCATGTGCAAAAGTGTGTAAGAGTGTGTTTATGTTTTGGTTTACTATGGTATCCTGCACACTTTCACTAAACACACAGTCTCACTTTGTTCCATCTTTTTACTCCATCATAAAAATTTTATTTTTTAATACGTATGTTGCATTAATACTATGTAGAGGTAGAGTTACAAAACTTTTAAAAGATCACTCAGACTAAAGCTACGTGACCATTTACAAAAAAACTCATCCATATGTACCAACAACAGTATATACACTACCGTTCAAAGTTTTGGGTTAGTAAGATTTCTTTTTTCTTTTACAAAAAAAAATTAAAAATCAATACTTTATTCAAGAGTGCATTAAATTGATAAAATATGAAAATAATTACATTTATGATGTTAAAAGATTTCTAAGGAAACTAATAAATGTAAATGCAAATCAAAGAATCGTAAAATATATATATATATATATATATATATATATATATATATATATATATTTATATATATATATATATATATATATATATATATATATATCATGATTTTCACAAAAATATTAAGCAACATTGATAATAATAAAGGTTTCTTGAGCAGCAAATCAGCATATTAGTATGATTTCTGAAGGATCATGTGACACTGAAGACTGGAGTAATGATGCTGAAAATTCAGCTTTGCATGAAGGAATAAATTACATTTCCATATATATTAAAATAAAAGATGTTTTATTTTAAATTGTATTAATATTTCACAATATTGCCATTTTTACTGTATTTTTGATCAAATAAATGCAGCCTTGGTTAGCATAAGAGATTTCTTTAAAAATATATATATATATACCAGCCCCTAATTTTTTTAATTTCATCAAAAATTAATTACAAAAATATTTCAGTATTATAACATCATCTTTGTTTTCATCTATTTACCTTGTCACAGTTATTTCTACTCAATTCCAAGAGTTTTCAGAGTTTTAGCTTAATTCTCTTCATCAATAATTCAATTCAAAACTGCTGAAAAAGTTCAATGAGCTTCTCACTGCAGGTTTTAACTTTGGCACCACATTAATTAATTAATAACTTAAATCACTTAAATTAAAAACGCAGCAATTTTAAGCACTTACTTTGAGAGGTGTCTTGATTTTCATTGTCCATTCTTCTGTGAAACAAATAAATTAATTAGAATTCTCAAAGAAACAGGACAAATCAAACTCGCTTTCACTCAAACAACACTCACTCAATCCTTCTCATGCAAAATAAGGGATACACAGAAAAGTGAGATGACTTCACACCAGATCTGCTTTAACAAGCCTCTCCTGCATTACAGGCAGTATTGTGACAGACACAGACACATCTGTGCAGGTTATAAGCATGACATAATGCTAACTATTAAACTATGAGCTCTCACACACACCCTGTTTGATGATCCTATCAAGCACATAAGATACATACTGAACTCATTTCCTGACTCAAAGGAAAGAACTGTGCTGACTTATGATCTCTGACATCTGTTAATATATTCAAGGTAGTTATGATAATGAAAGGTTTATTTTAATAGTATTAAAAAGTCATTTGATTTTACTTCCAAATTATTAAATGGCAACACACACACACACACACACACACATTTATATATATATATATTAATGTCTTAATCTGCATGACCATATTCTACATCCCTTAATCCTACCCACAAAAATAAAAAAGGTGATTGCAATATAATAACTTTTTTTATTATTATTATTTTGAGAACTCGCAATTTTGAGGGGAAAAAAAATAAGAATTGTGAGATATAAACTCAGAATTCTGACATTTTCCTTGCAATTCTGAGGGTTCTGTCTCCTAATTCTGACTTTTTTCTCAGAATGCTGAGTTTACATTTCTCAACTTTCCACCACTGAAGAAAAAAAAAACGTAATTGCTATACTTTTCATGTCACAATTCAGACTTTACATCTCGCAATTCTGCAAAAAAGAAAGAACTGAAACTCAGAAATGCAAGGGGGAAAAAGTCTGAACTGTGAGATAAAAAAATCACAATTAGCTTTTATTAATACCATTATTATTATTTTTTTATCCTGTGGCAGAAACATTCTCCTATTTATGTACATATACTACTGTTCAGAAGTTTGGGGTTGGTGCAATTTTTAAATGTTTTTGTGAGAAGTATGTTTTTTTTTTTAACAAAATATTTTTTTTTTTTTTTTATGTGCAGTGTAGAGAGTGTAATTTTGAAATATTTTTATAATTTTTTAAATATAATTTTTTGTTTTAAAGAAAAGCATTACCTTCTTTACCTTCACTTTTGATCAATTCAAAGCTTCCTTGAATGAAAGTATTAATAAAAAAAAACTGCTTGCAATATTCTGAAAGGTACTGCAATGAATCAGAGGCATTTGCATGTATGAATGGTTCTTGTCACATGATAACAGGTTAATGACAGGCAAAACACCAAATAAAGTTAGTGTGTTGGGTAGTAAGCAACTGCTGTAAGAGAATGAGACAAAGGAAAATATTAGAAAAGGACTCTGCTACTCCTCACAGCACACTGAAGATGGTAGAGTGTTAGACGGCATCAATCACACTGTCCCAAAACTACGGGAGCACATTAACATTGTGTTACCACCACAAAATGTGCACAGAACACTATTTATAACATAAAGAGATAGATAAACTCCAGTGTACCCCAACATTTAATATGTAGCATACAAGGTTATAGATCCAGCCAACATTGAATCCAGTGCTTAAAATATTGTTTAGAATTTAGAATAGTCAGAATTTTAAAAAATAAATAAATAAAAATGTGATGTAAAAATTTAAGATTTTAAATGTTTGAAAGTCTTTTAAAAGTGTCTATCAAAATATATACTGTATGTGTGGATGAATTTAGTCTATTAATTTGTTGATTCAACCGGAGCTATTTGTAATTATATTTACATATTTACATTTACATTTATACACTACTGTTCAAATTGGGGCTCAGTAAGATTTAAGTCTGTTATGCTCGCCAAAGCTGCCATTTCTTGAACAAAAACATATGAAAACAGTAATATTGTGAAATTAAATTTCAATTTATAAATGCTTTTTCCGATTTGAAAATATTTGAAAATGTAATTTATTCCTGTGGTGACAAAGCTGAATTTCTTCAGTGTCACATGATCCTTCAGAAATCATTCTAATATGCTGATTTGCTGCTCAAGAAACATTTCTAATTATCATCAATGTTAATAACAGTTGTGTTGCTTAATATTTTTGTAGATACTGATAATTTTTTTTTAAAGATTTATGGATGAATAGAAAGTTCAAAATAACAGCATTTATTTGAAATAAAAATCTTTTGTAACATTAAAAATTATTATTTTTTTTTTTTTATTTTTTTTTACTGACCCCACACTTTTGAATGGTAGTATATATACATTATATTAGTATGTATTGTATATTAAAATATATACAGCTTTTGTAAGACTGTTGTGAATACAATTTCAAATATATTTTAAAGTTGACACTTTATGAAATATTAATATTATGCAAAATTCCGGTGTTAGAGTTAGCACTGGCCAGATAACTGAAAAAGTAATGGTAATGCAAACAGGTAATGAAGGCAATGCAAACAGAATAAAGCAGGAAATGAACACACACACTGAGGCATCCCTACACTCTATCAGATGGAGCTGGGCACAAGGTTTTCTGTAGAAGAGCATTCTTCAGCTGGCCTACTGATACATGAGTGTGTAACTGAGGAGTGTCAGGGGTTGAGGGCCCATGGGAGTCTGGAGGGTTTTCCCCAGCCACTGTACCATACAAGCCCAACAAACATTCCCTGGAGAGTGTGATGGAGAGAAGCAGAAGACTTCAACTAGAGACAAGAACCGGAGGAAATAAAGTGTGCAAGGAAGGGACAGCTGAGCTGAGAGACCAGAGGGACAGGGGTTAATAAAGAGAATGATAAAAGTGTAGCTGGAAATTTAAGTTTTATTTGAATTGCATATATAATTTCCATCCATTTGGATTACAGAGTTTTGACAAAGCAAACTAATAAACATAATGTGATGCATATTTGCCAGTCATACATAAATAAAACAAATAAGATTTCTATAATAGTACTAATAAACTGAATGTGTTTTAAATACACAATCGCCAGGTTTATAGAGTTATCATCAATAAATCGCTTACTTTTTAACTAATCCACAACTATAGCCATATTTTAAGCATATTCATACTTTTCAACTGAATTAATGTAATTGTTTTCACAATAAACAGATGCATGCTGATTCTAAGCAAGTTGAATGAATGCCTTTTAAAAATATTATTAAACAAAACCAGACAGATACAAATTGTGAATAACAGAATATGCCATAATATTTTGAGTACAGAAATCTTACCTGTTTTGTTTATATGATTTTCAAACATGCATCACATTGTTTATTAGTTTGTTTATGTTAAAACAATGTAATTCAAATTCAAATAAGTTCGGACATATATACAAATATATATATATATATATATATATATATATATATATATATATATATATATATATATATATATATATATAGATAGTGTATTAAATCCTGGCTGATGTTCCTAAATATTTGCAAAAGATTTCCCAAAACTCCCTCCTTGCAATTAATGTCCTGTTATGTCCACAAAATAACCAGGAATGTGTTTAAGGAAAGTAAACAAGAAGAATTTTGAGTTGATATTTTCAATATAATAAAAAAATATATTGGAATATAAGAGTGAGGAATATCACAAATGTTTACAAAGGCACAGGAAAGCTCACCTGTTTTGGTGTGTGTTCTCTCCACGGGCGTTCACCTTACATCCATTGGAGATTTTTTCAGGACCAGGCCTCTCTTCTAGTGGTGTTTCTTCATTCCTCCCCATCCCTCCATTCATACCTCCTGAAACAGACTTATCCGCATAGGTAGAGTCACGGACGCCGTGTCCTTCCTCCTCCTGGCTGCCGTAATGTTCAGCCAGTTCTCTGCGTCTCTCTGCTTTGTAGCGAACCATCCATTCAGCTCTGGACTCTTGGGATCCACTTTCCATTTTGTCTATATACCATTAACTTGGAATTTGGACTTTAATTTGGAAAAACAAGGGTGGAGTCACAACTGAAGAAAGTTTGGTTGGTCAGAAGCTCAAATTACAGCAGGTTCCTCTAATAATATGTTTGAGTACCATCCTGATTACTTCCCGAGGACATGGCACTGTTGAAAAACAAATAAAAGAGTTCTTGATTGAAACAGATGTATTCATAAGCTTGACTTACAGAGGTGTCACATATTTATAAAGAGGACAACGCGAAAACAAGTCCATACAACAATCATTCACACACAAATATAGACTCCTTTTACTTTTTCAGTTCGCAGTCCATGCAAGGCTATAAACCAACCTGTAAAACTAGCAATTCCCTTTCCTAATTATCTGTGTAAGTGTGCTCCATGACCTCCTCTTGCACTGACACTCTACACCACTGAAGTGCAGCTCAACTCAGCAGTCTTTGGGGGCAAGCCATTCATCAGATAAGCGGATCCATCAACACCCAACACAGGTGTATTTAAGTATATTTCAGTCTCAGCAAGTTTACTGATATTTTCATATTAACATTAAGTCAAAATAGTAATAACACTTACAATTCCTCCCCAAAAAATGACTCGTACATAAAAACAAACATCCACTTAGACCAGCTTAAATGACAAGATTCAAATTCCAAGAAGCATGCAATATTGCAAAAAATTACTTAGCTTGCTAAATGTGTATCAGGTATTTTCAAAGACCCCACTGACCACTAAAAATCTCAAAAAAAAAAAAAAAAGTTATGCGTAAGTAAGATTCTCTTATGCTCACCATGTTAAAATGTTATTTATTCCAATGATGGCAAAGCTACATTTTCATGATCGTTCAGAAATCTTTTTAATATACTGAAACATTTATTATTGTCATCAATGTGGAAAACAGTTGTGCTGATTAATATTAATGTGGAAACTGTAATGCATTTTTAGGATACATTCATGAACAAGAACAGCATTTATTTGAAATAAATGAAATCTTTTGTAAAACTATAAATATCTTTACTGTCAGTTTTGATCAGTTCAATACATCCTTGCTGAATAAATATTTTAATTTGTTTAAAATATTTATTCATATTTATTCATCATCTATCAAATAGATGATGATGGTCAGAGGAACACGGTTTAAGGAAAACTATCATTCAATGTAGAAATTACTATTGTTGTTAATTTAACAACTACACAAATAAAGGTTCTTCATTAGAATTAATGCATGGAGCCTTTCCATTGTACAAAAGTTTCTTTATAGTGGAAAAAAAAATTCTAGGGCATTTCTGTGTAAACAACCTTTTGGAAGCTTTATTTTTAAGAGTGTATTGTAAAGACAGTAATTTCTGAACAATAACATGAATAATGCATCTGGTCTGAGAAGAGCCTGCAAGCCATCATCTTGTTAGTCACACTTAGCTGTAATACATGACATTACCCAAACAGCACAGTTCAGAGCATGCCTTCCTAAACTATCATTCATGAATCCACAGATATAGTTACCTAGTCACAATACAAACACAGCTTTACTCATACATAAATAATGATATCATCGTGTTTTCACCCATATAATATAGACCTGACATGTGGTGGACGGTCAACCCATGAAAGCCCTCCAAGAGAGCTGCTGTAGGGAATGTACCATTGTGTGTGTTTGGAAAGACAGACTATAGTTGGTGATGAGACTGAACTATAATTACCCATTACTCATGTTTAAAAAAAAAAAAAAAAAAAAACTTTAAAAGTGTTACGAACAGTTTTTGAAATGGGAATATCTAATGATTGTTACAGTCTTGAAGTTTAGTCCATCAAAAGAATGTGTGTGTGTGTGTGTGTAGGGGCTCCTCTGCTCCTATAAGCAAACTGAAAGCATCAGCATTCTGCCAGATCCTCTCACAACTGAAACAATAGGCCCAGTATAATAACAGAGCAGAGATGCAGCAGTACTACAGCAGAGAATGGGGTACCACTTCACTCAGTGAGCCTTATATGGTTGTAACAATATAAAACTTCACAATCATGGGAAGAAGGAGGCGGGAACCGGCGAACACTCAAATAAAACTTTAATAACCAAATAAACATAAAATAGCGCGACAGCCCCTCACTGGCGACTGCCGCACACAAACAAAAACCAAACCACAAAATAAAACCCAGGCCTGGTCCTCTCTCGTCCTTCACTGTCATCGCTCCTCTTTTGTATCCTCCCAATCTCCTCCGTGGGACTCGAGACCGGTGAGTGGAGCTGGTGTCACTCATTTCCCAATCACTCCACCAGCCTTGTTCCGTTCCCACGGCTCTCGGCCCCGTCCCACTCGTCACAATGGTGTTTCAGGAACCTAGAGTTTGAGCTCTCAATTCTACTGTACTCATAACATGAGGAATCACAATTTTCATGATCTTCTAATTTAATAGTGTTCTTCCTCCAAGAACTCTAAGGGACAATTTTCAACTAAAACTGGAAAACTTTTAATGCATTTTGCCAATTCATCTATGCGACAATGGTGTTTTGGGAGCTTGAAAATGCAAACTTTTGCAAACTTTTTTGTTATATGAGCTGCACAGGAAAAACTATTCAAATAGTCAAGACAGTAAAGGTTTTTAACGTAAAAATGTAAAACAATTTGTTTCATTCACATACAGCTCATATATATATATATATATATATATATATATATATATATATATATATATATATATATATGAAGATCCTGTTCACTATTGCTTTAAAAAAAATCAACTTACAATGCATTCAAATTATACATTTACATTTTGTAAATGTAACTGAAATTAGTCCAGCATAAAAGCATAAAAAGTATTTTTGTTTCAATATGCCTCAAACATTGAAGAAAACCATGAAAAAGTATTAACCAATTCACATAAAATGGTTTCTATGCCACCAAATGTCATCCTTCAAACAGGCATCACCTGTCACGACACGCACACAAACAGGTAGATCCAATTGCAGTATGTTTTATTAGGATAATCCAAATCTCATGGTCAGCCAGGCAAAGGTCACAATCCAGGTAAGCAGTCCAGAAACAAGAAACATACACAACATCCGAGAACCACGACAAACCAGGGTGACATTCAACAAGGACTCCGTGACAATGACAGAACAACCGGGGTATTTATACATAAGGAAATGACAATGCTAACGGGGAATTGGCTGAGTGCAATGATTGATAACCACGGACAGCTGAGTGCAATGAGCAGTGATGAAACAGACAAGACTATGGGAAATGCAGTTCTAAAGTGGAGTGACGATAAGGGGAAGTGAGACCTCTAGTGGCCACCCAGGGAGACACAGAACAGACGCCGTGACACTACCCCCCCCCTCTAAGGAGCAGCTTCCAGATGCTCCTCAGAACAAAATAACCAAAAAACAAAGAGACCAGGAGGGAGGTGGACTGGTGGAGGCAGAACAGGGGGAGGGATGGCGGGCCAGGCCCGTGTAGGGGAACTGGGACCGGCAGTGATGGCTCCCCTGGTAGCCCAGGTGGCTCGGTCAGATCAGGGGGCCATGGTGGACCCGAAAGTTCAGGGGACCACGAGGGACCAGGCAGTTCAGGTGGCCACGGTGGACCCGAAAGTTCAGGGGACCACGAGGGGCCCGGCAGTTCAGGTGGCCACGGTGGATCAGTCCATTCTCGTTGTGCAGACGGCCAGGGAGGAATTCGCCATTTGAGTGGCCCGAACGGAACCTGCCAATCGGGGAGCCAGTAAGGATCAGGCTGTGGCGATGGCCAGGTCACGGCATTGGGAACGGCATCGGGAACGGCCTCAGACAAGGGCACCGCCTCGGGAACGGCCTTGGACACGGGTATCGCCTCCGGAACCATCTCGGGCCCCGCATCGGCCTCCGGAACAGCATCGGGCACCGCCTCGGGAATGGCCTCAGGAACGGCATCGGACAAGGACACCGCCTCGGGAACGACCTCGGCATCGGGCACCGCCTCGGGAACGGTCTCAGGAACGGCCTCAGGAATGGCCTCAGGAACGGCATTGGACAAGGACCCCCGCCTCGGGAACGGCCTCGGCATCGGGCACCGCCTCGGGAACGGTCTCAGGAACGGCCTCAGGAACGGCATTGGACAAGGACACCGCCTCGGGAACGGCCTCGGGCACGACCTCGGGCTCCGCCTCGGGAACAGCCTCGGGCTCGACATCGGACAAGGACACCGCCTCGGGAACGACCTCGGCATCGGGCACCGCCTCGGGAACGGTCTCAGGAACGGCCTCAGGAATGGCCTCAGGAACGGCATTGGACAAGGACCCCGCCTCGGGAACGACCTCGGCATCGGGCACCGCCTCGGGAATGGCCTCAGGAACGGTATCGGACAAGGACACCCGCCTCGGGAACGGTCTCAGGAACGGCCTCAGGAATGGCCTCGGCCTGCGCATCGTGCACCGCCTCGGCCTCCGGAACAGCATCGGGCACCGCTTCGGCATCGGGCACAGCCTCGGGCACCGCCTCGACCTGCGGAACAGCATCGGTCACCGCCTCGGCATCGGGAACAACATCGGGCACCGCCTCGGCATCGGGAACAACATCGGGCACCGCCTCGACCTCCGGAACAGCCTCGGTCTCGGGCATTACATCGGGGAACCGTCTCTGGCACCGCACCTGGCACCGCATCGGGCACCGCATCGGGCACCGCCTCGGCATCGGGCCCCGCCTCGGCATCGGGCCCCGCCTCGGCATCGGGCACAGCCTCGGGCACCGCCTCGGCAACGGGCACCGCCTCGGCATCGGGCACCGCCTCGGCATCGGGCACCGCCTCGGGCACCGCCTCGGCAACGGGCACCGCCTCGGGCACCGCCTCGGCATCGGGCACCGCCTCGGCATCGGACATTGCATCGGGCACCGCCTCGGCATCGGGCACCGCCTCGGCATCGGACATTGCATCGGGAACCGCCTCGGGCACCGCCTCGGCATCGGGCACCGCCTCGGCATCGGCACCGCCATAGCCTCGGCATCGGGCACCGCCTCGGGCACCGCCCGGCATCGGGCACCGCCTCGGCATCGACATAGCATCGGGGACCGCCTCGGCATCGGGCACCGCCTCGGCCACCGCATCGGGCACCGCCTTGGCATCGGGCACCGCCTCGGCATCGGGCACCGCCTCGGACATTGCATCGGGAACCGCCTCGGGCCACCGCCTCGGCATCGGGCACCGCCTCGGGCACCGCCACCGGCATCGGGCACCGCCTCGGCATCGGGCACCGCCTCGGCATCGGGCACCGCCTCGGCATCGGGCACCGCCTCGCCTCGGCAACGGGCACCGCCTCGGCATCGGGCACCGCCTCGGCATCGGGCCACCGCCTCGGCATTGGGCACCGCCTCGGCATCGGGGACCGCCTCGGGCACCGCCTCGGCATCGGGGACCGCATCGGCATCGGGCACCGCCGGCATCGGAACAACATCGGGCACCGCCTCGACCTCCGGAACAGCCTCGGTCTCGGGCATTACATCGGGCACCGCCTCGGCATCGGGCACCGCCTAGGCATCGGGCACCGCCCTGGCATCGGGGACCGCATCGGGCACCGCCCTGGCATCGGGCACCGCCCTGGCATCGGGCACCGCCTCGGCATTGGGCACCGCCTCGGGCACCGCCTCGGCCTCGTGCATAGCATCGGGAACCGCTTCTGTCTCGGCCACCTTCTCGGCCTCGGGCATTGCATCGGGAACCGCCTCGGGCTCGGCATCGGGCACCGCCTCGGGAACGTCCTCCTGGACGGCAGCGGCCTGCTCGGGAACGTCCTCCTGGACGGCAGCGGCCTGCTCGGGAACGTCCTCCTGGACGGCAGCGGCCTGCTCGGGAACGTCCTCCGGGCTTTGAGGAACGGCTGACGCCTGTCTCCTCCTCCTGCGGCCTCTATGATGACGTGCCGGTGGCTCCTTGACGGAAGACTCAGGCGTTGAGTCAACCATCTTGTCTGCCAACACAGGTGTAGATTCGACCCTCCTGTGCAGTGGTGCTGGGCTGGTGGTCATCTCGTGCTGTGGTGCTGGGCTGGCGGCCATCTTGTGCTGTGGCGCTGGGCTGGCGGCCATCTTGTGCTGTGGCGCTGAACTGGCGGCCATCTTGTGCTGTGGCGCCGGGCTGGCGGCCATCTTGTGCTGTGGCGCTGGGTTGGCGGCCATCTTGTGCTGTGGCGCTGGGCTGGCGGCCCTCTTCTCTGGAGACACAGGTGTGGTCGAAGTATCCCATTGAGCACGATGGCACAGGTAATGGGTAAACCCCCAAAAGTCTAGGATCTCCAGCCCCTTCATCTCCCACTGAGGTAAAGGGTCATCCAGACAGTTGTTAAAAAAGTCCTTCAGTGCTGCATCGTTATAACCCATCCCGACCGCCATGGTCCAAAACAATTGCGCCAGGCCACCCACCTCACTCCCCCTTTGACGAAGGGTGGTTAAGTTCCGGAATCTCCCCCTCCGTTCCTCCATGGTGGCTGGGGAACCGATTCGAAATCCCACACCGCTGGATCTAGGCATGACGGAGTCCTTCTGTCACGAAACGCACACAGACAGGTAGATCCAATTGCAGTATGTTTTTATTAGGATAATCCAAATCTCATGGTCAGCCAGGCAAAGGTCACAATCCAGGTAAGCAGTCCAGAAACAAGAAACATACACAACATCCGAGAACCACGACAAACCAGGGTGACATTCAACAAGGACTCCGTGACAATGACAGAACAAACCGGGGTATTTATACATAAGGAAATGACAATGCTATACGGGGAATTGGCTGAGTGCAATGATTGATAACCACGGACAGCTGAGTGCAATGAGCAGTGATGAAACAGACAAGACTATGGGAAATGCAGTTCTAAAGTGGAGTGACGATAAGGGGAAGTGAGACCTCTAGTGGCCACCCAGGGAGACACAGAACAGACGCCGTGACATCACCTTTATGGGACATGAACACATCATTAAAGGGATACTCACCCCCATGTTGTTCCAATCCCGTAAAAGCTCCATTCATCTTCAGAACACAATTTAAGATATTTTGGATGAAACATGGGAGGCTTGTGACTGTCCCATAGACTGCAAAGTAAAATAACCTGTCAAGGTCAAGGCACAAATTCAGGATCTGACACTGCAAAATCAAAACATGCATCAAAGCTTCCATTACTAATTCAAAAACATCACTTTAGAACTAGCAATGACAGCTTTCACATGATGGAGTGGTCTGGTGCGAGTTCATGAACTTACAGCTACAATCATGATGGGATTCCAGCATTTCTAGCCCCCATCCCGAGCTATGATCAGGTAATGTAATGTCACAGTTATATTTAACCTATAATGACAGACAAAGTAATAGCCTTAAGACAAGTGGTAAACAGTACAACAACAAAATGTTTAAGATGCTAACCAGGAACAGAATGAACATAAATAAATGGCAGTGGATGACAGAAATGTCCTAGCTTTTGACCTTAGTTATACTCACACAACACACAGGTCACACAAGCTAGACCCTCAGACACACACACACACACACAGACACACACACACACACACACACACACACACACACACACACACACACACTACAGACACAAAGACTAACTCATAAACGTAAGGCAGGCCAGGAAGGAAGATTTTTTCTAAGACACAATTTATGGACCTTACTATTATGTTAATTATCCTTCACTGGTAATTTTCACACAATCTTATTATTAATAATAATAATAATGATAATAAAAATCAGTAACACTTTAGGCCCGTACATATAATATATTACAGAGGTATTCATAATATCTTACAATACACATTACAATGCAATGCATTTTTATTAATATCTGCAGACATTGTAATATCTATTCTTGGTTACAGCTTTCAAGGGTATAATGATATAACAGAGCTGGATGCTCATTTTCTATAATACTGTACTATATCTGTAGTTACATTTATGCATTAAAATATAATCTACAACTGATTTATTATAAAGCGTTTCGGCATTATAGAGGCAGAACAAATTTATATGCATTATATAAAACTTTAAGTATGTGTTACATTAATCAGTTATAACAGTCATCATACTTATCAAGTTCTGCATACGACCACAATATGAAAATACTGTTCCGCATAAACGAATGATTCTGCTAAATCAACAAATGTCTAAGTCATTTGAATTTGCACTAGCGTACATTTATAGATAGTGCTATAAGAAACTTGATGAATTGAATATTAAGTTTGAGGTGTACAGGTGCGTTTGCTGCGCTAAAAATGAGCAGAGAGTTAGTGAGCAGAACAGTGAAGCAGATTCACTCATTTTATAGAGCCACAACACGATAAAAGTCAATTTGGTCTGCAAGCAAAATCCAGCGCTTGAGTTTAAAACATTTTTCGTTTTGTCGTTAATTTTCACAACGATATGAAAATCCACCCGTTGTTATTCTAAATCTCGTGATAAATATTGCGGCAGAAATGAATGACTGCACTCACTCGATCTGTGGGTTGATCAGTGCGCTCGGATCAGCTCTGACAGGTTCACACACACACACACACACACACACATACACACACACACACCACCCCAATGGCCAACGAGAGAGTACGAAAAGCCCTTTTAGGGTGTGTGTGTGTGTGTGTGTGTGTGTGTGTGTGTGAGAGAGAGAGAGAGAGAGAGAGAGAGAATAGACCTACCCCCATGATTAGGGCAACGGCTCAATTTATTAAACAGCTATAACTGTTATGGTCGCAAAAATGAATAGCCCAATGAGGACTTTTTGTTGGGTGCTACATGGGGTCGCCTCCTCGTGGTTGCCATTATGTTAATATCACATGAAGGAGTTCTAATAGATAATAACGTAAGAACAAAGTAGTTAGTAAACAAACTAACAAAAATCCAGGCGACATGTCAGAAAATGCAAAGCCACTGTTATTATTGGGATGAACAAGGGCCAGCTAAACATAAACATAAATTTTTGATCGAACCTTTAAATTAAATTGAAAATTCAGTGTAAATAATTAATGGATTCTGACCCCTCTGTATTAGATTTCTTGTGAATGGCAGATGTCATTCCATGTGACTAAACACGTTTATGGTCATGTGCTAATGGAAAAAAAAATTATAAAAATCCCATGCAATTATACTTTGGCATGACTGTCTCCCACTGGCCACCTTCCTTAACTGTTGTCACGGTGGTCGTCTTGACACTTTACTAATTGCATTAGATTAATTGAACGGAAATTCTTTACTTGGGATCAAGAAGAAAGGCAAACATTGTTTGTGACAAACAATGTTGAAATTGCAGTTTTATTACTGAAGTTCCAGTACAAAGAAAACAGTCAAATGTGCATTCAATTACAAATGTAATTTATTGTATTCATTTGAAGGGTCATAATGTCATAACTATGTTTAAATATCAATCTCACCCCATTTAATAACAAACAGGCACTGTTGGCTCTAGTTTGTGTTTACTGCAAATTCATCAGGAACAGAAATCATAAAAACTGCAAACAATTTGCTCAGAACTTAAGACAGTGCATGCAATTAAAAATAACAGTTGCAACTGATGCCAAAACAAACACAAAACAAGGCATAAAAACATCACTAAAAGTCAACTTTCAAAAAAAAAAAAAAAAACCTCTAAGGTAGCACGCTGAAACTAACTGGAAATGTTAAACTTACCTGTTAGACAACCAATTGTGCTGCAACATACACAAAAATGTAATTATTAGAGAATTGTCGTATGTGAAAAAGACAAATTCTCATTCTTCACCATTGTAAACACATGAACAAGGTGATGGTATATACAGGACTGAGAGCTCCAAAAACAGCTGGATATTTTAAGGGCATTTGATTCTTTATAGCAGTTCAAGCAAAAAGGTCAGTTTCTACCAAAAATGTTTGCACCTCATTTTCATTAGAAACATTACAAATTGTGATCTACAGGTTAGGGTGTTGCTCTTTACTCCATTATAAAAAATAAAAATAAAAAAAAATTCAGTCTAACAATAAATCTCGGTGCACCCCTGATTGTGTGGGAGGAGCCTGTCTAATCATGTGACTCCGCCCTCTTCACTCATTCATCTTCACTGTTGCAGTCTGCCAGGAAAGGGTGGGCCAAAGCTCTACAGGCAGAGATGCGATGAACTGGATTGAAAGCCAAAAATTGCTGCGAGGAAAGAAAAGTTATTTGTATGTCTATTCTGAGTACCAGTCACTGACATCTCTATCCAAATAGAAATAAATGAGTAACACTTACAGACAGCAGGTCATTTTCCTCATGGGCAAGACTGGGCAATAGTTGTTTTGTAGGCTTTTTCTCAGCCCAGGCAGGGCTGTAGCAGACAGGGCTTTCTATGGGCCAGTCCTCCTCACCCGGCAATCCAATTACCCTGAGAGAGAGCGAACATGCAAAACCACAAATGACCACAAAAACCTGAACTTCTTGGTTGCAATAAATTTTAACTGAGGTTTGGAAATGCATAAGAATTTTGACTCACTCAAAGATCTTTTGCAGCTGCTGGATCTCTGTGAATCCACGAAACAAAGGCCTGCAGAAATGGTGAGAGAGAAAGATAAAAGAATTAGAAAAGTTGTTTGTATTTTCATGCAAATTCATCTGTCTCTCTTAGATAAAGATTTAAATTAGACCTATGTCAAGACAATGTGCTTTACATTCTCACAACCATGAACAACTGCACAAGGCAGAAAATAGAGACATTTAGAAACACTTTTTATGCAGTCTGTGGTAATATTCATACATTTCAGTTTACAATGTTTTTGCTTACTTTTTTGCTTGATTTGTAGACAAATACACTATTGTTCAAAAGTTTGGGATCAGTAAGATTTTTGAATAAATGTTTTTAAAAGAAGTCTCTTATGCTCAGCAAGGCTGCATTTATTTGATCAATAATACAGTAAAATCAGTAATTTTATTTAAAATATTTTCAATTGGAATTTATTCCTGTGATGTTAAAACTGAATTTTCAGCATCATTACCCCAGTTTTCAGTGTCTCATCATCCTTCGGAAATCATTCTGATATGCTGATTTGATGCTCAAAAAACATTTATTATTATTATTTTTATTATTATCAGTGTTGAAAATAGATGTGCTGTTTAATATTTTTGTGGAAACTGTCATACGTTTTTCAAGATTCTTTGAAAAATAGAAGTTCTAAAGAACAGCATTTATTTGAAATAGAAATCTGTTGTAACGTATATAAATGTCTTTACTGTCACCACTTATAATAATGTCCTTGCTGAATTAAAAAAAAAAAATATATATATATATATATATATACATACATACATATATTATAAAATGTCTCTTTTAACTCTGTTATGTGCTCACCTTAACAGAAAGAGTTCTGCAAAGATGCACCCAGCACTCCACATATCCACAGAAGACATGTAACTGGACTGCAGCAGGACCTCTGGAGCCCTGTACCACAGAGTCACAACCTGCACACACACAAACACAAATACATCACATGCACGAGCTCACTACCACCACACATATTTCTGACAATGTCCATCTGAGCTCCATACACATGGGGTGAGGGCGATATGGTATGTGTATATCCTGGCTAAACCGAAGTCTGCAATCTTGACCTCCCCTCGACTGCTCACAAGCACATTGTCTGGCTTTAGATCCCGGTGAATGACGGTGTTAGTGTGGAGGAAGTCAAGTCCGCTGAGCAGCTGACGCATCACATCCTAAATAAAGAGAGAGGAAAAAACACACAAATCTATGCTCTAATCCATACAGTGTGACAATATGCTACCACATTGGGGCATGTTGTCACCAAAGGTGTACAGGTGCTGGTCATATAATTAGAATATCATCAAAAAGTTGATTTATTTCACTAATTCCATTCAAAAAGTGAAACTTGTATATTATATTCATTCATTACACACACAGACTGATATATTTCAAATGTTTATTTCTTTTAATTTTGATGATTATAACTGACAACTAAGGAAAATCCCAAATTCAGTATCTCAGAAAATTAGAATATTGTGTAAAGGTTCAATATTGAAGACATCTGGTGCCTCACTCTAATCAGCTAATTAACTCAAAACACCTGTAAAGGCCTTTAAATAGTCTCTCAGTCTAGTTCTGTAGGCTACACAATCATGGGGAAGACTGCTGACTTGACAGTTGTCCAAAAGACGACCATTGACACCTTGCACAAGGAGGGCAAGACACAAAAGGTCACTGCAAAAGAGGCTGGATGTTCACAGAGCTCTGTGTCCAAGCACTTTAATAGAGAGGCGAAGGGAAGGAAAAGATGTGATAGAAAAAAGTGTACAAGCAATAGGGATAACCGCACCCTGGAGAGGATTGTGAAACAAAACCCATTTAAAAATGTGGGGGAGATTCACAAAGAGTGGACTGCATCTGGAGTCATTGCTTCAATAACCACTACGCACCGACGTATGCAAGACATGGGTTTCAGCTGGCGCATTCCTTGTGTCAAGCCACTCTTGAACAACAGACAGCATCAGAAGCGTCTCGCTTCTAAAAGGACTGGACTGCTGCTGAGTGGTCCAAAGTTATGTTCTCTGACGAAAGTAAATTTTGCATTTCCTTTGAAAATCAGGGTCCCAGAGTCTGGAGGAAGAGAGGAGAGGCACACAATTCACGTTGCTTGAGGTCCAGTCTAAAGTTTCCACAGTCAGTGATGGTTTGGGGTGCCATGTCATCTGCTGGTGTTCCATTGTGTTTTCTGAGGTCCAAGGTCAGTGCAGCCGTATACCAAGAAGTATTCGAGCACTTCATGCTTCCTGCTGCTGACCAACTTTATGGAGACGCAGATTTCATTTTCCAACAGGACTTGGCCCCAGCACACAGTGCCAAAGCTTCCAGTACCTGGTTTAAGGACCATGGTATCCCTTCTTAATTGTTCAGCAAACTCGCCTGACCTTAACCCCATAGAAAATCTATGGGGTATTGTGAAGAGGAAGATGCGATTATGCCAGACCCAAGAATGCAGAAGAGCTGAAGGCCACTATCAGAGCAACCTGGGCTCTCATAACACCTGAGCAGTGCCACAGACTGATCGACTCCATGCCACGCCGCATTGCTGCAGTAATTCAGGCAAAAGGACCCCAACTAAGTATTGAGTGCTGTACATGCTCATACTTTTCATATTCATACTTTTCAGTGGGCCAAGATTTCTAAAAATCCTTTCTTTGTATTGGTCTTAAGTTATATTCTAATTTTCTGAGATAATGAATTTGGGATTTTCCTTAGTTGTCAGTTATAATCATCAAAATTAAAAGAAATAAATTTGAAATATATCAGTCTGTGTGTAATGAATGAATATAATATACAAGTTTCACTTTTTGAATGGAATTAGTGAAATAAATCAACTTTTTGATGATATTCTAATTATATGACCATCACCTGTATGTACATTCAAAGAATTGTATCTTCGTTCCTGGGCTATAATTGTGGCAGTGTACAGTGACTTTTTTGTATCAAAAACTTTCAGGTATTTCTATACAGAAATTGCTTTTCAAAAAGAACTGAAAAGAGTAAAACTGTGACTGCCACATCAGAGGAGCAACGTTAAAACCTTAATTTTGTCCCTAGCCAGGCCATTTTCTGATGCTCTGCTGAGAAATGCAGTCAGATCCTGATCAATATACTCAAACGCCAAGGTCAGGTCAAACTTCTGGTTTTGCCATCCAGCTGATACATTCAGCAACCTAAGGAGAAATGCCATATTACTCAAACTGAAAATTCATTATGCTTGTATGTGGCATTTTTGACCGTTTCCACCCTCACTTGACTATGTTGAGGTGGTTGAAGTGCTCTATTTTTCGCAGAAGAGCCACTTCTCGTATCACGAACTGAGGGATGCCAGACTCCGGCTCCTCGGGGATGTTGAGTCTCTTCACCGCTATGAAGCGCTGCTGCCCGCGCCTCTCTCGCGCTTTGTACACTTTCCCGTAGGCGCCTTGGCCGATTTCTGCCAAGATTTCATAATCTGAGCTCTCCCAACAACTGTCATCCATGTTTAGATCAGGTCAATCTGTCAGACCGTGTTACTGAAAGAGACAAAAGTTATTGGGTGCTGAATAAAAAGATTCAGAAAACTTTGTGAAAGGCTTCAACTCCTCGGCTTTTTACCTATAATGTTACATATAGCTGGACTGTATGGCTCTTAAAAAAAAAAATTCTATAAAAATATTTACCTTACATAAATATAACAAATATGTATGAATGTATGTGTGTTGCTTTGTTTTAAAAAATAATAAAAGAGGACATCCTGTTGACTAAATTTGTTTGTAAACTTTAAAAATTTGCATATTGGCTTACTAGGTTAAAATTTAATTAAATCTGACTTGATTAATTCATTGGAACCTGTATACTATTTGACTTTTCCACTCAAGAAACTCAATTTAAGATGCCATCACCGGTGACACTACATTTATTCATGAACGTATAGGCCTACATCTCGCGATGAAATGGTTTATTAACAACTTCACGGTAAGCGTGCACGTTGCGGAACTTGTTCATATGGCTAAGATATACGCTCTTTCGAAGACATAAAACTATAATTAAGTAACTTAACTTACCTTTTCTGTCACTGTCATCCAAAACCTTGAGCAGGAAAATTATTGTCTACTAATTTAGACCAATGACACGAATCAATACGCGTAGTTTGCCATGATTTTAATAAAACCTCACAACATGCAGGGGTGTGAGATCTCTATCTGCAAAACCAACCAATGAACAGCTGAGGATTTTTTTCTGGATATCCCCCATCTGTGAACTATTCGAGAAAACGTATTCTCATGTGAAACGACATGTACATCTATGCACTGTGAATGTCAGCAAATACAAATCATATATTGTATAAAATCATTTTTAAAACCCTGCATATATTACTACCTGTACTATGCATTGACCTTAGACATATATATATATGTGTGTGTGTGTGTTTAATTCAGTTTTGTTTAAGATGATCATTTTTTTCAGCCAGGTAGAAAACAAATAAAGAAAATAGACATTGATTAAATATAGTATCTACAATTTAGAGACTTAACTTTCAGCCACACTGCCCCTTTGATTAAAAACCAGATCCATTCCACACAGTGATTTGTTACTGGAGTTAACATATTTATTCAGTATGCACAAGCATCCATAGTATGTTAATAAGCACATTTAAAGGTATATTTATACCCGTCTGAAATGTCACTGCAACTTAAAAAGGCATTATCCTTTTATGTGCATTAAAAACTAGATTTGGAATTACTGTATAGTTGAGCTTTAAACCAGTAAGGCACTTGATAAACACTTTGCCAATAAAATCATTTTTAAATGGTTAGTTACAAATACAGTGGTGCATTATTGTCCGGCAGTGCAGTGGTTATTTTGTTAATACAAACACATATCCTCCATTTGTTCTTTTCTAGATCCATATCTGATACCTCTCAGAATGATTATGAACATTACATGTTATTAATGCTTATTCTTTCTTCTTGTTGTTGCCATTCTTGACTCTCTTGGGGAGACCAATGGCATCCAGGTGAAGATTACGGTTCAGGATGACAGAACCACACGTCAGCGCTCCTGTCAGTGCTCCAGCAAAGCCACACAACATTACATCCTGACCTGTAAGCAAAGTCCAGATTTGAAAGAGAAAAGAGATAAACCAGTGCACTTTGCCCATTCATTCTTCTAAATATAAGGTACCATCAGCTAAAACAAATACAAACAATATAAGGAATGGGATGTATCTCAAAATCCATTTTTGGATGGCATACATATGAATTTGCATACACTGAGTCAAACTCACCCGTGAGGAAGAGGTTTTTAATGGGCGTCTGTGGTCTGATGGTGGCGTTTAGTTCAACACTGAAGCGAGGAATACCATGATCAGCACCGTAGATCTCCCCTTTAGGAGCACCAATGTAATGCTGATTCGTGATTGGGGTGCCTGCATCCACATATTCAATCTAAAGACAGAGAAAGAAAAAAAGAGTGTATAATACAAGATGAGAGCAGGACCCTGTTAAGACCCTGTTTAGAGAGATCATACCCTGTCCTTGATCTTAGGAAAGATCTCAGTCACTGCCTCTAATATGTTATTGATGAACGCCTCCTTCAGCTCCTTATAATCTATGCTTCTGTTCTTCACTTTGTCATCTTTCCACTCTTCAAACCATGCATAGTTAGCAAAGCTAACAACAGTCACAGTGGATTTACCTGTAGGTGAAGCATATTTGGATTTGGAACATGATGCATCAAACAGAATCACACAGTTTCAGTTATTTTAGTGGAGAGCCTTTAAAAACTGATTCAACCACATCACATTTGTACGTTCCACAACATCACTTCATCTTCTCTTTTTCTCTCTACCTGGTTTCCTTTCTGGCCAGGTTGGGTCTTTGGCAGAGGGTGAGGCCACAAAAATCAAAGGGACCTTTTTGGAAGATTCTTCCCCATTTCCCTTCATGTAACCCTCCAATCTGGAAGAACAGCAGACATGAGCGCAAAATGAGAGCAGTGCTGATGTTACAGTGGACAGTGATTTAGAAATGAACAAGCACTTGCACACTATTTAGGAAAGTAGGTTCACACTCACAGCTCATCCAAATTGTTTTCAGGGAAAATAAAATAATTGTCTGCTTTTAGGCCCAACTCCTCTTTTGTCCCGTCCACACCAATGAAAATACTGAGACCACCATCTCCATGCTGCACCATGCTCAACTGTTTCTGGATCGCTGCACAGTACCATCACAAAAATACCATACAGTATGCTCACATGGATAAGAGCACAAACATCACAGCAAAGAGGTTTCGATTTCATTGATATCACAGCATTAGAATTTCAAACCTATGCTTTATATAAAAGATCCAACAATGGCAGCATTGCTAACAATAATGTTTTCGTTGTTGTTGTACTGCAATGATAACATGATTAATCTTTCACAAAAATAAAGTATATGTTTAAAATCTGTTAAACAAAGAATTAACACATTTGTTTATTATTATTAATTGATAAAATCATCATCTCTTTTGCAATAATAACATTGAGGGAACTTTCCAAAAATACAAAACTCTAACGTTGGATTTCCTGTTTGTTTCTCCTGTGCCTACAGTGCCAGTTTGTTTTGTTTATGTTTAGTCTAATAAATCTAATTTTGTTTAGTGAAACCAACACTTGACAGGATACCAAAATGAAAACATGGATCTAGCAGCAGCACTATGTTCACCCTGAGCACCAGCTTCAAAACCTCAACAACAATGACAACTTAATTATATATTTCTTTTAAAGATATATTTATTGAAAATAAATTATATAATTATTCATTTGTTGAACTGCGATTCTAATATTGATGGATCTTTCACATAAATAAAATGTTTGAAAATTTTAACGACAAACTGCAATATGAAGAACATTGAGTAGCTTTATGAGAATCTTTTTCCTGAAAAGCAGAGTAACATAGGCTCTCTCTCACCAGGCATAGTCTGCACATCTTTGGGCAGGAGATGTTCGTAGGTATTGAAGATCCCAGCATCTGAAATCACTATGGGAGCGTGAACATGCACCTCCTCCTGCCCCTTCAGAACACTCACACCTGCATCAGTGCCAACAAAACAGTCCAGTCATTAAATCCTTGCACATGTAAATATTGTAGAAACTTAATTTTCTGTAAAGTTGCTTTGCAATGATCTGTATCATAAAAAGCGCTATACAAATAAACTTGAATTGAATTGAATTGAACATGTGTTGAAGCCTCTTCTAACCGGTATGAAGTGTAAAATGTTATGTGGGAAGTGGAAGATGTTTTAAGTGTTACCAATAGCCTCTTTAGCATCATTGAGGAGTATACGGTTGACAGGTGCTCTAACAAGCACTGCACCTCCTGCCTTCTCAATGATTGGGATCATGTGGTAGGCGATCTCACTCGCACCGCCTTTCGGGTACCAGGCTCCATTCAGATAGTGGCACAAAAGCAAACTGTGCATGGAAAAGCTGGCTTCTTTTGGCATTTTACCTGTTTAAACACAAACACAAAAACTGAAGAAGGTCAGTAGCTGCAAGTTACTGTACGGATTATGACTAAACCACATATTTTCAGTCAGGTCAGAGAGCTGGATCATCTCACCGTAGGTCCCAAAGATGTAGCACATCACAGCTCTCAGGTCCTTATTCTGTGTCAGCTCGTTCACCACATCTGTCAGGCTGCGGGACGCATAGCGGAAGAAGGAAGAGAGGCGAGTGGCCAGGCCCGTGTGCACCAGGAACTTTGCAAGAGGAGTCGGGAGGAGCTTCAGCAGAATCATGAGCCATATTCCATTTGCAACTTTCTGACAGGAGCATTAAAAATCAGTGTTAAGTTTTGTGTTTTACTCCGTGTCTCCATTAAGCTCTTTCTGCAAAAGTGGATTTCTAATCAAATTCTAAAGACTAATCTTTGTAACTAATGAAATGCAATATACTACATAACTAAACTGTGCAGTAACAATCATAAAAGTACAGCAGAAATAGTTCATGAAGGTGATGTAAGCTTATGTGCAAGCAAGCAGTGTCCTAATTTCCCCTTTAGAGACACGTCGCAATGCTCTTGGATGAGTGCCTGTCTGTGGCTGTGATTGTAGGGAAAAGGTCATGCAATCAGCTACATATAAATTTTTTTATCTTTTAACTCCTAAATGCAAAAGATTCACATAGATTTTTAGAGAACTTAATGACTAAAACTACTCTACTATTCAAAAGATTAGGGTTAGTAAGATTTCGTTTTAAGAAATTAATCATTTTAACAATAAACACATTTAATTATACACATTATACGTGAGCATAAGAGACATTAAAAATCTTACAGACTCCAAACTTCTGAATGGGAGAATATATTTTCACATAATTGGCCCATATGACCATCTTGTGCATTGACACCTGACAGACAACTCCAACTACTAAACACTATCTTTGTTTCTCACCTTGGAAAGTCTCACATATTCATCAATGGCCTTTTCCTCCCCTGGGAAGCACTTCTTCAGTTCATTAATGTATCGTTTTTTTCCACTGTAGATGGTATATATGCACTGGTTTTCTGGTGGACCCAGGACCACTTTGTCAAAGGGGTTGTCCAGCGGCTCCCACTGCAGCTGCCCATTGGTCAACTGGTCAATCACACAGCGCATTGGCTTGTGATCCAGTAGTTCCCCAATATAGTGGATCCCTGAGTTAGGGGAAAGACATTCAGATCACCACACAGTGACCTATACATGTGAAGTAGCACATTAATTGTTTTAATAGGACTCGATAAATGTGCTTATAATAGCCAAAGCAAGACACGACACAGGGTTTTAGGCAGTTATATACTGTTTTTTTCAGATTGATCTATTGCTTAGGTACTAAAGTCATTCTCACCAACATCAAACTCAAAGCCTTGCTCTGTGAAGGTGTGACAGCATCCTCCAGCCCGGTCATGTTGCTCCAGAACCAGAACCTTCTTACCCACTTTAGCCAATAGGACAGCAATTGCCAATCCACCAATCCCACTGCCAACCACTATTGCATCCAAGTCCTGAGGGACCTTACTGGCCAGAAAACCTGAATGTGGAAGCAAACGTGGAATGAGACTATTGGGTGTGTCATGAAAACCAAAGTATTTACTGCAAGAAAAAAAAAAAAAAAAAACTTTGTGCAGGTTTTGCCTTATATATATACTGTCTAGACAAAAATCTCAACAATAATGCGGAGGGTCATATTTTTAACTGACCTTGTTTCAGGACTTTATTCTTCAGCTTTCGGTCGAACACCATGGGCTTCAGCGGCTCGCGCGTGTCGATAGCAAAAGGATTCGGTCCAGAAGTTCCCAACACATATTTAATCATAATGGCCACTAAAGCCAAGGAAATTACGACGACAGCGATGCACATGTTGTCAGGTACAAAGCGTTGTCATGTGCTGGCAGATACTGACATACAGTAAAACAAAACACTTCCTCACACCACTGCGTGTTTAGTGTTGACTCCTCCTCCGAAGATGACGCTGACCAATCACAAGGTTTGTTTTTAAATGACGTATGCGGAGAGAAGGGCAGGTTTAACCAAGAAAATTTAAATAAATGTATGTTTAATATTGTATAATATTGACGTTAGATAACACAGCTACTAAAACTTAACTACTTTGTCGTTCTGTGTGAAATAACGTTTAATCGATCTTGTACTTTCGTCTCATTAAGTCTACTGCAAGGAACCAGTCAAATAAATGCAGCAACAATCCTTCAACAATAGCAATTCTGATGGCTATTTTCTGAAAGTTGCCCTGTCGGTTCTTTGCTAAGAATTTGTATGCAAATGTCTGTGGAATGTTTAAATAATTTATTTTAAAACAAGTATGTCAAGTAACCTTGTTTTATTTATAGCTTCATTTACAAACACAGCATACATAGCATGGTACAAGACCACTAAGGATGGCCTATTACAACTCATGACTCATTCACAGGAAATGACAACAGGTTTAAAGTTTAAAGCAGCTTTTTTCATGTATTTGAAATATAAATATTTTGTGACATTTTAAAAGTATTCACTGTCACTTTTGATCAATTTATTACATCCTTGCTCAATAACAGTACAATTTATCTTGAAAAAAATCTCACTGACCCCAAACTTTGGAAAAGTAGCCTTGAAGGCCTATATGTCAGGTTGTGAGCTGTATCTTTTTTTCCTGGGCAATAACATTTAAATGTTCAATAATAACAAAATTGAGCAAGAAGACCCAAATAAGAGGTTGAAATCAGATTGATTAACATTTGATAAAGCATTCCTGTTACATTTTTGTTACATCTTTATTGAACCTACACTTGTTATGTGTAACAAAATGTATTTCTCTGTGTTCAGGTTTGACTATCCTAAAATTAATGCAAAAACAGACTTTTCAAACCGTTTAAAAATATATATATAAACCTTTACAGAAATCTAAACAAAACAAAACAAAAAAACAACTAGAGAATTTATAAGCCTTTTATAGCTATATAGGAATCTAGTGGCTAAACCATGGATTTGCAGACTTTTTTGTTTGTTTGTTTGTTTGTTTGTTTGTTTACTCCCACCAGATGGCACTAATCTGCCTTCAAAAAAATTATTTTTAAAGTCATTGTCTCTATTTTAACATGAAATACTGCCATAATTGAAAAGTAATATAAAAATATGAGAAAAAGAATTGTATTATTTTCAATGGGGGGAAAAACAGATCATAATTATTGCATAAATATTAATTAGTACCTTGAAATTCTCTCAAAATACAAAAGAAAAAAAAAAAAAACAATTGTTGAAAATATTTTATTATACTTTGTTTTTTTTGCTGAAAAAAGTTTTTTTTTTGGTGTGAACAATGCAAGTGTGTCCCCCGAATGAACAATACCAGAGGGTTAAAGAGAATGGCCACTAAAGCCAAGGAAACTATGAGGACAGCGATCCACATGTTGTGAGGTGCAAAGTGTCGTCATGTGCTAACAAGTAGCCTTCTGTCATACTGTAAACACTTCATCACATCACTGACCAATATAATACATGTTTAGTGTTCACTGACTCCTCCTCTGACGACGAAGCTGAGATGTTTTAACTAATAAAACATTTTAAAATGTATGTTTGATATTATAATTGTAGATTTTACCACTACTAAAATGTACCTTTCTTATTCATTGTGAAATTGCGTCTAAACGGGTTTATGCTTTCGTAAGACATCTGCAATGAACCAGTAAAGTAAATCATTTATATAGAACAATACATTACATGTTGTCTGTTTCTTCTTTTCATATGGAAATGTTTTATACAAAAAAAGTGCTGTTCTTTTGTAGGCTTAGTGAGCTAGCTCATTCTCTAAGTAAATTATATATATATATATATATATATATATATATATGTGTGTGTGTGTGTGTGTGTGTGTGTGTGTGTGTGTGTGTGTGTGTGTGTGTGTGTGTGTGTGTGTGTGTGTGTGTGTAAGGCACTTCTAGTACAATGGGTTACAAAGCCTTATTCTTATTTTGGCTGGTCACATTAGGACTAAAATTGTTAAAATAAAAATAAGTATATAAATAAATAAAAACCTTTGGCCTCCAGCCTTCCTCAGAGTATGTCAGCGCTTCTGATTGCTATTGTCTGAAGCTTATTGTATGAATTCTTAATTTATGAATATTTAATATGTCTTGGTCGTAACAGGCACATTGTATGCAAATGACTGGGCAATATTTAAATAATTTTATATTTATAGTTTATAAAATGTCATCATTTTGGCATTTTAAGAGAACAAGTTTGGAATAGAATAAAGAAAAAATAGTATATAAAACAGAATGGGATGCAACAATCTTGTTGTATACAGTACACAAGGTGTAAATTTATGGCTTCATTTACAAATGTAACATATATGCATGATACATGATCACTAATGATAGCCAGTGCTGCCAACTAATTTTCAGAGAAAGTTGCTAAAGGAAGGTCGATTTGTTGCCCTAAGTTGCTAAATGACGTTGTGATGTCATTGCGCGATGACGTAATTGCATAATCACATATAAAATAAAATTGTCACAACATCAAATTTCAGCAATAAAATAACAAAAAACTATATTTTATATATGTCCGTTTAGATTTGTTTGTAAAATAATATGCATAATATAATTAAATATAAATATCTGCATTTTTAAATACATTGAATTATTGAACACATTTTTGAATGATTACAATTTAAGTTTTTTTAATAGCTAGTAAACTAGTAATACTACACATTCTCAACAATTATGCTTTAAGCGGTGTATTAGTAGTTAGTTTGTATGCTACACTCTAAGAAATGTCTGTAAAAATAGGGCACAATCTAGTATGTTAATATGAAATCATTTTCCGTATTGGTTTTTTACCTGCATTTTAAATTATGCATTGTGTTTTCAGGTTACAGTGGATAATGGATATTATTATTATTATTATTATTATTATTATTATTATTATTATTATTATTAAATTTAACAATTGCAGATAACAGCTAACTTAATTCACGTGATGTGTGTACTGCTAGGCATCTTTGGTTTCCTCTTCTTGTGAAATTTGGATGGAAAATGTGTTCCTTTTTATTGTCTGAGTCACTTATCAAAAGTTGCTAAAGGTTGCCAAATATTTTTTTTAAATGGCTAAATTTGTTGCTAGGTGCTTTTGAAAGAAAAAGTTGCTAGGGTAGTCTGAAAAGTTGCTAAATTTAGCAACAAAATTGCTAAGTTGGCAACACTGATGATAGCCTATTACAATTCACAACTCATTCGATGGAAATGACAACAGGGTTAAACTTGAAAGAAGACTTAATACAATCTAAATACAAGCGTAACTAATTACTTCTTTTAGATCTGTGTCACTGAGCATGGAATCTCACAGATCCTCTTCTCTTTCCTCAGGCAAGAGACGTCCCCCCATTTTTCTCCCTTTAAGATAACACAGTCTTCACCATCCAAAGGATTTTCACTCTTCCAGTCATCCGGGGGAGACTCCCATCTATAATAATGATTAATGACATATATGAGGTCAAGAACAAATTTATGGGGAACAACAACCGTAAAAAAATAAATAAGCATCAGTGGTTTGTTATTTGTCAGTTATTCTTAAAGATTTTAAGAAGAATTTTAATAATGTCCTGACAGGATTTTAAAATGATACTTGCAAGTTGTTGTTTAGGGGGTTGTTGTCCACCCAGAGCCACGTGCCCTCCATCTGGCTGTCGGTCAGGCCAATCCAGTGATAGTTATTGATACCATTTACTTTTTTAGATAGAAATTTCTACAACACAGAAAAATGTGTTTTTGTCTTTGTCTACCACAATGAAACCCAAAATGTATTTTAAACAGTAGACTATGAGTGTCTGTTTATCTCTCATCATTGTCACACTGCTCCTAATCTGTACCTGTTCGTCTTCATTGTTGATGATGACCAGGTCTCCACCCAGATCCTGACAGCGCTCTCTGCTGCTGTTCCAGTCCATGACATCAGTGGAGAAAACATAGAATCTGCCCTGTGCTCTGATCCACTTCTCTTGTACATCTGCATAGACAGTATAGCTCGTAAAGTTTAGCTTAATAAAGATGTACAGGAAGTGCACTCAAAAAATATATATATAATAATAATAATTTTAGTATGTGGTTAAGCTGAAAATCGAAACCAGATAGTTGAGAAGAAATGCAATATTTATAAAATAAGTGCATAACTGTATTTAATCTAGTGTACTTCTGCTTTATTTAATAAATGATGTTACTAAGAAATATACAAATGACAATTATACAATGAAACACAGTGTGTAACTGAACTACAGTCATGCCGCAAATTATCAAACTCTTGACGCTCTGCCCATTTTTATGTGTAGATGCTTTTCTTATTTATGAACACATAATCATATGAAATTACAGTACCTGAACAGTAGTTTGGTAGACTGTAGTTTTTAATAATCATGGAATTTATTTTCTTTATTGGTTGAGAATCTAAAGGCAAGGCTGTGGAAAGAGTGAAATTGGTAAAACTATCAAGGTAACGTGTACAGCTTTGGATGAGGAGAAATGATTATTTACTTGAATTTAAGCAGTTTCTTCTTGGTTCACAATACTGATTTGCATTTGTGGTGTGATCTGTAGAGTATTACGGTGTAGTGAAAAAAAAAATCAAATATGCAAATGCTGATATTTAATACATATGAATGGGTCCAAATGTCTAAAGACCCTTAAGAAAAATCTGGGATGCTTTTAAAACCTAAAAATCTAAAACTGGAAATAAATGGAAAGTTATTATGCAAAATAAAATAGCATAAAAATGAAATGAAATAATAAAACATAAGACACTCACAAAGGTATGCCAAAACTCCATTTGCCAACAAAGACAGGAAGAGGAGAACAGAGAATTTCCTCAGCATCGGTTCACAGCAGTGCCCTGCATAAGCATATATAAGCACTATTACGCAGGTAATATATTTAATATGTATGTAAAAATATATATTATATTCAGAATTACATTTCATATTACTTCTAAATTGTGCAACGAGAATGCACAAGTAAACAGTTTTAGTCTGAGAATTAGAGGTACTGAAATGCAGTCAAATGTAGGAGAAAGGAAGGAAAATCCAAACATTAAACACTGAAAACTTGATTAAAGTGTTTTAATGCTGTGAGCATCTTTGGGGAAGATGATGTTAAGTCAATATTCTATAAAAGTCAGTTAGTAAGGGCAAGAAAAACACTTACTCTCATCTTTATCCGCTGATGTCAGTTTGAGGTCTGATAAATAGTTTAAATAAATATTTTCAGGCATCTTTTTTCTGAAGAGAAATTGTTATATCGCAGTAATAAGAGAGAACTGAAGCACTCGAGTCTTGTGACAAAATACTCATGAAGAAAGACACGGTTCTGGGGGGCTCATTTAACCACACTGACCAAATAACAGCATCTGCAAAATTTCCAGCCAGCTGGTTTTTAGTGGTGTTGGGTATATTTTTAAACATTGTGTGATACTTAACATGCCTTTTATTTTCCTAAGTTGTTGTTTTTTAATAGTTTGTATTTTTCTACAAAATCCTTTGGCAATGATTTATTGTTAACAAGTTTATGAGCTGTGGACAGATAGGTAAGCACGACTTCCTGTAATGAAATAGGCTTTACATGTGGTTAATTGTAATTTAGAATTAAAAAGAGAATCTGTAATTATTCACTTGACTTACTAATGCAAATATGTTGTTGAATGAATCTTAATGTTCACAAACAGTGCTGCAAAGACATTCATACATGGTAAAGTGCACTTTTAGCCTATTCCTATACTTTTTTTTACACTACATTTATGTATGTGTGTGTCTTACATATTGTCATAAGGACTTCACACTTTCTTTAAACTATGATAATATGAAAAACATATAAAAAAAAATGAAAAGTATGATATATTGGTAGATTCCCATATCAAACATGGCATAGTATGGAAATGTGAAAACAAGTAAACAAGAAAAAACATCAAATGTAGCAAGCTCTTATATTTAAATGAGTGCACTGTGAAATAAAACAGAAAGTCAACTGTAAAAAAATAAGTCATTTATTGTAGGTTTATTGAAGGCATGGGATCTCACAAATGCTCTTCTCTTCTCTTAAGCAATAAATGTTTTCTTGTGTATTTCCTTTAAGAACAGCACAGTTGTATTTGGGATTCAGATCTGACCAGTTCCCATCCTTGTTCCCAGCCCAGTAGAGATCAGATTCACCAGCAACACATAGTCTCTGAGCAAGAAATTCCTGCATCACAAACACCATATATTGCATTTATTCTCTTCTGTATTCATTCACAATATTAAAATAAATCTTTATTATAAAATTATTTATGCATAGCTTAATCAATAAAAGTTTATTATAAGAACAATATGTAAAGTGACTATTTTATAAAACATTGGTTTTATCTATAATGCTATTTATAATTTGAAATCTTTATTACAAAAATGATTTGCGCATGGCATTATTAACGTAGTGTCATGTAACTGTTTTACCCTTGTCTCAAGACTGTATGTATGAATACACCCTGTGGGTTTTTACACCTGGACCCACTTCTCTTACATTTCTTCCTCTTTTAAAGCCATGCAGAACACAGAGTTACACACCTTCTCCACTGTGTTGTCGATAATGACCAGATCTCCACCCAGATCCTGACAATACTCTCTGCTGGAGTTCCAGGTCTTGTTGTGACTGGAGAAAATGTAAAATCTGCCGTTGCCCTTATACCACTGCTCTGGCAAATCTATAGAGACAGTTTTCTATGTTTATAAAGAGGAAACACACTTGCGTGTCTGCAGTTCAGGCTTGTGGTTTAGCTAGAAACACACATATATAGGCTGGAGAAAAAAAGCTGAAACCCTGCTGTACTGCATCTTTACATACAAAAATGTGTTTCAACAATATTTTGTTATGACTCACTGTTAAAAACACAAGAACAGACATACGGCACAAAATGTGTGCAAAAGCAGAATGGCAGAATTTTACTGAAAAACCAAACATAGTTTGACCTGGGCAGTAGGTTATTGACCTCCAGTCCTCATCATATGTGCAGCCCGGAGTTCCTTGATGATGGTCTGAATAGGGGTGTGAGGAATTGAGAAAAACAAAGATACTGTCAGTAAATTATCACATTTGAGCAGATAGATGTGAATGATTTACCTGAATTTGAGCAGTTTGTTCCTGGCTCGCACTGCAACAGCACATTTTTATATTTATTGACATCTGCAAAAGACAGTGAAATGAAACAAAAAATGTAAAAGGAAGTGTGAATATATCACTGTATGCAGTTGGTTGGTGGTTCCTGTAAAATCCAAGGATACTCACACAAGTATGCCAGCACTCCATTAACCAGCAGAGACAGGATGAGGAGAACAGCAAGAACCTTGGCACAGATAGGTCTACATTGCTTCTTTTTGGCAGATTTCCTAACTACAAAATAAAGTAAGTTTAAAATGAATACTTAAGAGAACTCTAAATGACCTTAATTTATTAGAATAAAGCATCATGTGTCCTTTGCACCAACAAACCTCCTACACAGTTCTCCAACTTTTTTTTGTGTGGGTTTGAAATGGTCGTATTTATTAACAAAAAAAAAAAAAAAGAAAAAAATGCTGATTAACCTTAAGCCTATATATCGGCTATATATGTAAACAACAATACAAACTTTTAGCAGCCAGGGTCGTACCTTTATCTTTAACCTCATTTGGAGGTTAAGAATGTCCTACACATGCACTTGTCAACAATTTTAAACTTAAATGTGTAATTAATTATTATCGAGGAGAAAAAGAATCAAGCACTTACTTCCAAATGAATCCTTTTTCATCCAGTTGGTGTTGTCATAAATATGATCAGACATGTCATAGTTGCCCATTATTGTCAAACAGAGAAATGTGCAGCAGAAAAGCAGTGAAGTGCTCTGAACTGTGGGAGTCACACTAAACAGGTGTTACATTGTGGGTGAAGACACACTGAACAGAAACGCTCACGTACACCGAATGTCATTTCCTGTCAGCATTATTAGTCATGATGCTGGCCGATTTTCCAGATATGTTGTAGCTACCTTTGACAGTTTTGAGAGAGCTGCTCACACTCTGCAGCAGTGGCTTGTTCACACAAAGCTTCACCTAATGTCAGGGCAAAACAGCCCGTTTCAGAATTACGTTTTAACCTACTAGAATCGATGCCGGTATGTTATCATATTCATAAATGCAACAAGTCATTTGCATGTGAAAGTAGAAACATGTTCAATTCAGACGAAACTTCTGTGCTGATTATAACGTGCACGTTAACTTTCCTCATGAAATTTGTGTGTAGGTCCGACAATATGTCATCGCTCGTGGCCAGCGTACTCTTAAGCAGTTATGAGCAGCAGGCTGTGTAATATGTGTGAAATATGTGTGATTTTATTTTTGTTATCACTATGGCCATTTGACTTATAGCAGTGTCCAGCGTCACTATATAAAAACCGCCACGAATAGATTCGACGTCATTTTCATCTCGTCTTTCCTGTAATGCCTGATAAAGTAGCGTTTGTGAGCAGTGTTTATTTGATTACAGCCGTCACCGGAGAAACCGCTATATCTCCGCTCCAACTGAGCTGGCAGAGAATTAATTTGCAGTCTGTGGGAAACACTGGTGTCTGTCTGAATCAGAATCAGAAAGAGTTTTACTGCCAAGTATGCTTGCGCATACAAGGAATTTATTTTAGTGACATTCCAGTAGACAAAGACAACAACAACACAGAGACAAAAATAAATAAATAAATAAATAAATAAATAAATAACATAAATAAAAATAAAATGCACATATACATATAAATACACATTATACTGAAAAATAAATAAAAAAATAAATCAATTGTATGAACAGTTGTGCTATAGGTGATAATGGAATAGAATAGAGTGAGATGCAGGGATGTACTAGGATGGAGGTGGTAACAACCTAATATAAGGTTATTGCGCAGTTTTATTGCATAAAGTAGGGAACATTTAACTGTTCATGAGATAGATTGCCTGGGGGAAGAAACTGTTATTGTGCCTGGCTGTCCTGGTATTTGCGCCTCTGAAACGCCGGCAAGATGGCAAAAGTACAAAAAAGGGAAAACTTGGATGTGAGGGATCCAAAGTGATTTTCTGAGCCCTTTTCCTCACTCTGGATGTATAGAGTTCTTGAAGGGTGGGCAGGGGAGCACCAATAATCCTTTCAGCAGTCCAAACTGTTCTCTGTAGTCTTCTGATGACTGATTTTGAAGCTGAACCAAACCAGACAGTTATTGAAGTGCACAGGACAGACTCAATAACGGCTGAGTAGAACTGTTTCAGCAGCTCCTGTGGCAGGTTAAACTTCCTCAGCTGGCGAAGAAAGTACACAACCTTTGTTGGGCCTTTTTAACAATGGAGTCAATGTGATTGTCCCACTTCAGGTCCTGAGAGATGGTGGTTCCCAGGAATCTGAATGACTCCACTGCAGCCACAGTGCTGTTCATGATGGTGAGTGGGGGGAGTGCGGGGGGGTTTCCGCTTAAGTCCACAATCATCTCCACTGTTTTGAGAGTGTTCAGCTCAAGATTGTTAAGACTGCACCAGACAGCCATCTGCTCAACCTTTTGTCTGTAAGCAGACTTGTCACCGTCCTGGATGAGGCCGATGACTGTACTGTCGTCTGCAAACTTCAGGAGCTTGACAGAGGGGTTTTTAGAGGTGCAGTCACTGGTGTACAGAGAGAAGAGCAGTGAGAAGAGAACACATCCCTGAGGGGCACCAGTGTTGGTGGAGCAGCTGTTTGACATGAATTTCCCCAGTCTCACTAGCTGTTGCCTATCTGTCAGCTGGTGATCCACTGACAGATAGAGCTACAGAGAGCTGGGTCAGTTTGGTCTGGAGGGCTGTTGGGATGATGGTGTTGAAAGCTGAACTAAAGTCCACAAACAGGATAAACATAAACAAAAAGCGTGCTTCAGAACTGTTTTGAGAAGGTGCTTAAGTTTTGAGCCATGTATCATTACTCTAAATTGGGCTGCTACTACTACTACTATCTTGTACCCTGCAATAATAATTTGCTCAAACTCACTTTTATGAGATAAAAAAAAAAAAAAAAAAAATCGGCCAAAAATATCTGCTAAAAAAAAAAAAATCGGCATCATATATCGCCCATCGGCTTCCCTGATTTCTAAATATCGGCATTGGCCAGTAAAAAACCCATATCAGTCGACCTCTAATCTGTAATTGTATTTTCACTAGGCTGCCATTCGAATTCAATTGTTGATATCAAGAATTGATTTCTTCTAGTTGAAATTCTAATTTTACATATCAGAAATTGATTTCAGTAATTGCATTGTTACTAGTGCAAATGGCTATTCTTGATATCAACAATTATATTGATAATTAAATATTAATTTTTGATATCAATAACTTGATTGTCACTAGTGACAATGTTCATTTCTGATATCATGAATGTGATTATAGTAAGAAGGCCATTTTAGATATCAGAAATGATATTGATATCAAAAATACATTTTCAGATATTTTTGAAATAACAAATGTGACATGTTGAAATACATTTACTGATAAAATTAAGGTTGAACCACTGATGTCACGGGCTATCAAGCTCTCGGATTTCATCAGAAATATCTTAATTTAAGAGGGCAAGTAATTAATGACAGAATTTTCATTTTTGGGTGAACTATCCCTAATAATCTTTTTTGTACATTACTACACTGAAAAAAATGTGGAGAAGGATTTACTTGAAAAAGGCTTGGAAACAATTTTCACTCAGAAAACTAGTTAATTTACAAAAATTTGACAAGTAAAAGCCTAAACATAATTATTAGTAGCTTTAAATATACATTTTTAAGTTAAGTTTACTTGAGAATTCCCAGTAAATTTTATTGACTCTTTGTTTGTAAATTTTACTTAAGTAACGCTTATCGCTGTAAAAAAAAAAAAGCTGTTAAATTAAAGTAAATTAATGCACTGAAAAAAAAACAATAAGTAAGATTCATTTAATTTCTGCACTCATGTATTTTAAGTAAAACTTAAGTATTGTTATCCTTTTAAGATAATATGCCCGAACAGTATAAATATATTATCCAAATAAACACAGACACCTCAATACTTGGTACACCATACACAATGACGGTAACAATCAGTGAATAGTGTTTGAGTATGAATGGGTCATTTTTGTTGGGTAGTGAATTAAATATGTATGTAAAAAGTAAGTTAGTTAATATAACTTGTATTTTGTATTTAGTTCACCACAAAATCATTTTTATCAGTGTATATGGGGGCTTGCAGAAAGCACATGTCACTTCCTATGGGTGTGTAAATGACAAACAGAAACTTTTTATCAAGTAAATATTTATTAAGAACATGGAATTTCACAAATGCTTCTCTCTGTCCTCAAGCAAAAAACATCTCCCCACAGTGCCTCGAACATTCGTCCATTCAACACAACACAATCTTCACCCAAAGGATTGTCAGCTGATTTGTGATCATCAGGAGGCATTGCCCAGAAACTGACAAATAAAAAATTAATAGTTTAAAAATAAGTGAATGAATAATTGATGAGATGTTTAGTTTATCTAAATGGCTTCCAAACAGAATTTTCAGATACATGTATCAACAGACATTTAAATGAATACTTGCTTAAGATGATTCTTGGTATCATCCACCCACAGCCATACACCTTCCGTGTGACTATCAGTCAGACCAATCCAATATAATGTTTGTGTGCCAATAGCGTGTATTTGTTTTGCTAGAAATTTCTACAAAATAGAGATTTGTTTAATATGCTTCATTAATTATATCCATTGCACATATGAGATTTTTCTAATAATCATATTAGCCTATATGTAAACCTGCTCCTCGTTGCTGTTGATGATGACCAGGTCTCCACCCAGATCCTGACAGCGTTGTCTGCTGCTGTTCCAGTCCTTGACATCAATGGAGAACACATAGAATCTGCCCTTGTCCTGGACCCACTTCTCTGGGAAATCTTACATGAAAATGCCTTAATGTTTAATGTCACTGTGCTTGTCATTAATTTGTATTATGGTGTTTTATGGTAATGCTTTATAATATATGCTCTTCTTTATACTGACATGAAAAAAAAATTGACTTGCTTTTTTGAGGACAGTGATGGGCTTGGGACCTGTTTTCCATATCCTTGTGAAGGAACTGTTTGATTTGAGCATTGTGGTCAACATCTAGCATAGAAATAAACATAGTTATAAAAAAAATTCTAAATGAACACAGTATTACTATCTGTATTGTCATGTAAATGGAGAAGATGAGGAGTTTGTCTACCTTGATCTGAACAGCTCCTTACTGGCTCACAACTTACTAGCCAGTCTATGCCATTGCTATAATCTGTAATACAAATTAAAAAAGACTTCTGTTTTGAACTTACATTTTGTATATGTAGTATGCATTGTATAAAAATATATGAGAGATTAAAAGCTGAGACCAAATTAGAGACTTTCCCCCAATTTAGACGCCAAATGAACAATAAAAAGTTCAGAGAGAAAGATGTTCAACAGGAAAAAGAAAATAAATAAATAAAAATCGTGATAATCTGAACAAACAGCGGAATAAACACAAATCATTTCAAGATTCTAGTGTGAATGTTATGTGGACATTATTATATAACAGTTTTACACAAATTATGACTGACCCTCAAATTAAATTATGTGGCGTGTGAGAAAAAAAAATATGTGGATTGTTTCAATAATGATCAATGAATAATAATAATTATTATTATTATTATTATTACAATGTGTTATACATGTAACACACTGCCACATAAAGTGTACATGTAAAACATGAGGATACTCACACAGGTGAGCCAACACCGCATTAGCCAGCAGAGACAGGAGGAGGAGAACAGAGAGAAAAACCACCATAGAGATAGGATCAACGAAACAATTTCTATCTAAAAGAAAAAATAAAATAACATTTAAAAACTGAAATGAAACTGTTGAAGCAATTTATAAAAAACAAAAACAAACAAACAAACAAACAAAAAAAAACACTTACTTTCATGTTTATGTGCTGATCTTGAGATGGATCTTGGAATTGTGTTTGAATAAATAGCTTCAGGCATCTTTTGCAAATATGTGAGAAATGAAGAGAAGATCTGGTGATGTATTCTCACTGTAGGGGTTTAACTACTTAAGCATTGACATTTCCTGTCATCATTTCCTGTCAGTTGGTTATTAGTTGTTTGGGGCATCATCTCAAACAGTGAATGACACATTGTTTTACCTAACTGATGAAATGTTGATCTAATTTAATATCTAATTTGACCTTACTCTAATTTAATACTGATGCAGTCTATTACAATGGAAAGAAACATGGCTTTCTTTATTGTCGCTCTCTTACTGACCTGAAGGGGAGCTTCTTGCTGTTCACATTTCACACATATAGAAGTGAAGGTGATAAGGCAGCAGCAACCACATACCTTTAGACCTTTAGACATACATACCCTTAAAACACAATCTACATTCAACAATATGTAGGTTACTTGTCACCATGTACAGTACAGTTATTTAGTTCAGGGTTAAAGGACTTTTTTTTTTTTCAAAAAGGTGATTGTAGGTAGAGTTGAACCAGAAGCTTCGGGGTAAATTGAGCAAGCGGGTGGGATGAAGAATCATTTTTTATAGACAACTACTGCCTTGTGCTAGTTCTGACTGCTCAGTCATTAAAAAAATAAATAAAAGCGTCAGACTGGATCATGTCATTCTTATTGTAATGAGGGCTGGAAACAAACAGACTGTACCTAAATGTGTTTGCACTCTTATTTTATTCTGCTGGTACCTGTTAGTGTGAGTTGGAATAAAAACGACTGATCAATCGATCAATCAATCAATCAATCAATCAATCAATCAATCAATCAATCAATCAATCAATGTTTTTACAGTAAACATAGGTCTTCCTCAAATAACTCTGTTTTCTTAAAAATAAAGTATTAAATATAAAATTGGCATGTTTTAGATCAGTAAATACTTGTTTTTAAATATCAAAAACAATGTGTTTCTTCTTGCTGTTACTTTCTCAAAATCAGCAAAGATTTCCCAGCATAGAGACATGTCACATGGACATGTATTAGTAAAAAAATTCCTACTACTTCTTAAAGGCCCCCCAAGATGTAGATGAGTTTGTGTCTTCATCTGAATGGATTTGGAGAAACATGGAATCACATCACTTGCTCACTAATGGATCATCTGCAGTGAATGGGTGCCGTCAAAATGACAATCCAACAGCTGATCAGCTTTTATCAGCAACAGTGTATTCATTGGTGAGCAAATGACGCAATGTAAATTTCTCCAAATCTGTTCTGCTGAAGACATAAATTATACAATCAGGTAAGTATCAATCATAAGGCCAAGATTCACAGGGGGCCTGGGCCACCCAATCATGAACATTTGCCCACCCTGGCAAGCACACACCATCCACCTCCTCAACTGTCTCAACCACCCTGAGAGTCATAGCTGGAGATGGGCCTCTACATGTGTGAGGCTTTCATCCGCTCGTTATGATGTTTGAAAAAGAAGGTAAACCTGCCCTGAACACCTCTCCACACAACCGCCATGTGTGAGACCATCCAACACCTCCTGCAACCCAACCTGCCCTGAACACCTCTCCACACAACCGCTCACACCATCCACACCTTCTGCAACCCCCCTCTCCCCCACACCTGCAATTTAAATCAGCGAAGAGGAGGTGCGCCAGGTCTTCCGGAAGCAGAAAAGGAAAAAGCACCAGGCCCAGATTGTATTACACATCAGTCTGTCTGAAATCGTGTGCTGACCAGCTGGCCCCCATCTTCCACACAGATCTTCAACAGATCACTGGAGCTGTGCGAAGTCCCTTCATGCTTCAAACGCTCCACCATCATCTCCATCCCAAAAAAATCCAAAATTACAGGACTAAATGACTACAGGCCTGTGGCTCTAACGTCTGTGGTCATGAAGTCATTTGAAAAACTGGTGCTGGCCCACCGGAAGACATTACCGGACCCTTACTGGATCCTCTTCAGTTTGCCTACAGAGCAAACAGGTCTGTGGACGATGCATTAAACATTGGACTGCATTATGTTCTGCAACATCTAGACAGACCAGGGACTTATGTGAGGATCCTGTTTGTGGACTTCAGCTCGGCCTTTAACACTATCATCCCAAACCTTCTCCTGCCCAAACTAACTCAGCTCTCCATGCCCACGTCCGTCTGTGAGTGGATCAACAGCTTCCTGACAGACTAGTGAGGCTGGGAAAATACACATCCAGCACCCGTATAATCAACACTGGAGCTCCCCAGGGCTGCGTTCTCTCCCCACTGCTCTTCTCCCTGTACACTAATGATTGCACATCTAAAGACCCCTCTGTCAAGCTTCTGAAGTTTGCAGATGACACCACACTCATCGGTCTCATTCAGGACGGTGACGAGTCTGCTTACAGACAGGAGGTTAAAGAGCTGGCTGTCTGGTGCAGTCTCAACAACCTGGAGCTGAACACGCTCAAAACAGTGGAGATGATTGTGGACTTCAGGAGAAACCCCCTGCACTCCCCCCACTCACCATCATGAACAGCACTGTGGCTGCAGTGGAGTCATTTAGGCTCCTTGGCACCACTATCTCTCAGGACCTGAAGTGGGACATTCACATTGACTCCATTCAGGCCCATCAGAGGTTGTACTTCCTTCGCCAGCTGAGGAAATTCAACCTACCACAAGAGCAGTTAACAAAAACAGTTCTACTCTGCCATCATTGAATCCGTCCTCTGCACTTCAGTAACTGTCTGGTTCAGCTCAGCTACCAAATCTGGCCTCAGAAGACTAGAGAGGGTAGTCCGGACTGCTGAGAGAATCATCGGTACAACCCTCCCTTCTGTTCAAGAACTGTACTTATCCAGAGTGAGCAAGAGGGCAGGCAAAATCACTCTGGACCCCTCACATCCAGCACACTTCCTCTTCGAACTGTTGCCATCTGGTCGACACTACAGAGCTCTGAGCAACAGAACGACCAGACACAGGAACAGTTTCTTCCCTCAGGCAATCCATCTAATGAACACTTGATAATAACTGTGAAACACACAACACTATTTATACACACATTCACTTATTTATCTAACACACATACTTAGTCTACACTTAAAATTTGCACATAATATACCTGTACATACAAAACTGCCTATTGTAATATACCTGCACATACAATTGTCAGTTTGTGTATTGTTATTCCTTACCTACTTATTTGTATTTTTATATTTTTTATTATGTGTTTTTTGTTCTGTCACTGTCATTCTGTTGCACTGCAGAAGCTTCTGTCTCGAAATCAAATTCCTTGTATGTGTAAACATACCTGGCAATAAAGCTCATTCTGATTCTGATATTGCTTTTTGATGTTGATATTATTTTAATGTATTGTCATAATTATTAACACACTGGTTTGTAGCACTTTGTCATTTTTAGTTATTTACGTATAGGGGCTGATGAATCAGAAGTTTACTTCCGTAATGCAAAATAAGGTGGATGGAGGCTTTAGAATGTATAAAGAATATGATCCATTTGACAAAACCATATAATCACACATTCACTTAGTGCTGTATCCATTGTATGTTCACTCATGTCTTTTTATTTCTTCCTTCATGTTGTATATGCACAAATGGCCGATGCTGCGAACAATAATTACAAAATAAAGAATATAAATCTTTCTTAACTGTATTGTATACAGTACACTTTATATATATATAACAGTGATATTGAAAGTCATAAAGTGTCAAAAGAACCTTTGACATCCAAATCTTACCATTCCACAAAAGGTTCTTAACAGTGGAAAAGGGTTGTTTAGATTATTATACTATAATGTTCTTCACACTAAAAATGGTTCTTTTAAAAAATGTTTACTGAAAGGTTCTTTGGGGGACCAGCAATGGTTTATCTATGAAATCACTGTGAAAACCCCCTTTTTGAAACCTTTATTTGTAAGAGTGTAGCTACTGTAGTACTAATGATCAAGAACATGGAACCTCACAAATGCTTCTTTGCGTTTTCAAGCAAGAAATATCTCCCCATTTTTCTCCTTTTACGTATCCATTTATTACAGCACAGTCTTCACCCATGGGATCATGTATATCATCATCGTCAGGAGGGAAGATCCACCATCTGACAGGACAAAACAAGTGTCAGGGCAGTATCAAAAATCCATATGGTCCTTAGATAACTTGTGCCAACTAACAAAGAGGCTAAGAACATCAGATGTTGAAATTAAATGGTACTTACGAGACGTTGTTGTTTAGGGGGGTGTTGTCCACCCAAAGCCATACTCCCTCAGTCTGGTGGTCAGTCAGGCCGATCCAGTGTAGCACCAATGCGTTAAAAGTGACTATTTGCTGAGCAAGAAATTCCTGAAAAGACAATATGACTTTAATAACTGATTATGTACAATGCAACCCAAGGTTTGGTATAATGGGCAACTGATTGTTGCAGTGTGGCTGATAAAGTGTTTGCATATTTTTTTTTGGTGCCTACATATGGGTCAGATCCTCCCTTCAGTGTGTAAATTCTAGCCACAGTACATTTGCGGTAAAAATAAATAAATAAAACTACCTAAAGCTAGAAGCAATATAGCTTTAACAAAACCACAAATAATTTAATAATATATTATGATAATATTATATTTCTCTATATGCACCTGCTCCTCACTGCTGTTGATGATGACCAGGTCTCCACCCAGATCCTGACAGCGTTGTCTGCTGCTGTTCCAGTCCTTTGTATCACTGCAGAAAACATAGAATCTCCCCTTGTCCTGGACCCACTTCTCTGGCAAACCTGGAGTGAAAGATGATTCTGTATTAACTGTATTAATATATATATATATATATATATATATATATATATATATATATATATATAATATATATATATATATATATATATATATATATATATATATATATATATATATTATCATGCATTTTCATATATCTACCGAAACAGTGTATGTTTTAGTCCATTGGCTGAGGCTGATTTTAAGTACACCCCTACATTTATGATCAGGAATTATTCCTGTGTCCCTCTCTCTCATGGCTAAATGGTAAGTAGATTGTTCCCATCATTTTGAGGTAAATGTGTTCAAAAGTCTAAAAATCTGTTTGTAACTTTAAGGAACGTCACTACTAAACATATTTTTTTCTGCAATTAAGCACAATTGTCTGGGTGTTATTTCATGAAAAAATAAAATTCACTGCGCTCAACTTTAGTCTTGCGTGCGTAGATCAATCCGCAACATCATATTCTAGTAAGGGATCTGCACTCGCTTAATCTTCTTAACCACTTTTAATTTATTTTAATTTTAGGCTATCACAAGAAAGCATTGATGTTTTGGAGAACAGCAGCCCAGAAAAAAAACATATATATCTGAGTTATTTGACAGTAAACAAATTGAAATTGTAGCCTAGTTTGTGCAGTACATTTATTTAAATTTGAACATTAAAAGTTCATATTGATCATGCTCTATTCTGTATTGTAAATATAAATCATACATTCTCTGAATAAAAAGGTTGCATTTTATGCATGCAACAGTCTATTACTGGCAGTCCCTTATGAAAACGAACCATGGTTTTCCTAAAGTGACCATGGTTTAACTGTAGTATTTGTAGATTTCCATGGATACCACTACAGTAATCATATTTTAACCATGTGTAAATTAAAACCTAATTAGGCGCAATTAAGGCATATTGAATGTAAAAATGCATTTCTAATATAAAGTTAAGTGGGTATTATTACCCATTGTACACTAAGTAATTAAATAATATAATAAATGTAATAATTTAAAAGTTTGAATCTGTATCAATATTGTTGATACTGGCCATTAAAAGTATCGGTTTCATATTAAAAACAAAATAAGTGGCATCTCCCATCCCTAGTTGCTAAGGTGTTGCTAGGCAGTTGTAAGGGGACTCAGGGTGGTTACTAGGTTGTTGCTATGCGGTTGCCAGGCTATTTAGGGTGGTTGCTAAGAAGATGCTATGCAGTTGTTAGGGTATTCTTGGTGGTTGATAGGATGTTGCTATGTGGTTACTAGGATAGCTGAGGAGGTTGCTGGGTTGATTGCTAAGGTGTTGCTATGTGGTTGCTAGGGTACTCAGAGTGGTTGCTAGGGTTTCTAGGGTGTTGCTGTTACTAGCATGTTGTTAGCGTGATTAGCAAGTTACCAGCATGTCTCTAGCATGATTAGCATGTGGTAGCATGATTACCAAGTTACTAGAATGTTGTTAGCATGTTTCTAGCATGATTAGCAAGTTATTAGCATTATAAGCATGTTGTCGACATGACAAGTTACTAGCATGATTCTAGCATAATGCTGGCATGTTTAACAAGTTACTAGCATGTTGTTATCATGATTAACAAATTATTAGCATGTTGCTAGCATGATTATAGCATGATTAGCATATTACTAGCATGATGCTAGCATGTTTAACAAGTTGCTAGAATGTTTCTAGCATGATTAGCACATTACTAGCATGGTGTTTGCATTTTCCTGGCATGATTAGCAAAGTTACTAGCACATTTCTAGCATGATTAACATGTTAATAGCACGTTCTTAGCATAATTGGCTAGTTACTAGCATTTTGTTAGCATGTTTCTAACATGATTAGCAAGTTACTAGCATGTTGCTAGCATGATTCTAGCATGATTAACATGTTACTAGCATGGTGCTAGCATGTTTCTAGCACGTTTATCAAGTTACTAGCATGTTAACATGATAAGCAAGTTACTAGCATTTTATTAGCATGCTTCTAACATGATTAGCAAGTTACTAGCATGTTGCTAGCATGTTTCTATGCTAATACAGCTAAAACCAGCTAAAAAAACAGCTAAAAACTAGCTAAGACCAGCCTGACCTGCTAAAAAAGTGGCTAAAACCACTTTAAAACCAGCTCGGGAGACCAGCAATAGCAGCCAATCAGTTAAGGCTGGTTTTAGCAGGTTTTTTTTTTCTTTTCAGTTGTGAGTTGATAAAATTTGCTATAGCAAAAGACAGCTTAAATGCATCATAAGTCTTACTGTATAAAAGTTTTCACCCCCTCAATGAAAATGTATGGGATTTTAGGTGGTTTTGATAGTCTGGTTTACGAAAACTGTAATCCGGATCAGTTAGAAAATATATAGCAACCCGAATCATATAGCAATCTCTCCAAATCAGCATAGCGCCATTTTGGCAATTCAGCCGCGCCACAGTACGCAGCCGCGCCTGCGTACTGCTCAGATTTGCCAAAATGGCGCTACGCTGATTTGGAGAGACACAGAGGAGAGGAATTGTTGAATAAAGTCGTTACTATTTTTGTTTTCTTCGTGTACAAAAAGTATTCTCATCGCTTCATAATGTTACGATTGAATCACTGATGGCAGAAGGACTATTCTGACGATGCTTTTCATACTTTCCTGGACCTTGACACTGTTATTTATTTGGCAGTTTATGGGATATGATAATATTAATAAAGTGTAACCTACATTTTGCATACATACTAAATTGGTGGGAAAAGACTCTGTAAAACTTACTATTCTACTATTCTACTCTATTACAATAAGATCCATTAGTTAACTACTTTAGTTCACATGAACAATACTTCTACAGCATTTATTAATCTTAGTTAATGTTAATATATTTCAATATTTACTAATGCATTATTAAAATCAAAAGTTGTGCTTGTTAACATTAGATAATGCACTGTGAATTAACATGATCATTGAATGACTGCATTTTCATTAACTAACATTAACAAAGATTAATAAATACTGTAATAAATGTATTGTTCATTGTTTGTTCGTGTTAATACAATATACGTTAATGCATAAAAAAATGTTAATACATTAACTAACATTAACTAGTAATGGAACCTTATTGTAAAGTGTTACCAAAGACTCTCCAACTCTGACCAGTTCTTTAGAACGGTCCATATACAAATCATATACTGTACTGTATATTAACTGGAACATAGAGTAAACCTTGTACATTCCAAATATGTTGAAAGGCAGTGACATACCTTTATAAGAACAGGGAAGTGATGGCTTGTTGACTTCTGCGGTTGTGTTATAGTATTTAAAATAAATGTTTAAAGAGTCAACCAATTATTTAATCAATGAATTTATATGATAAATTAATTAGAAATGAAACATTTATTTATGATAAAATAAGAAAATGGGGTTTACAAACCTAGATTTGAGTTGTTTTTCACTGGCTCACATCCTATTAACTGATTTGTGTTACTGGTGTAATCTGTGAAGCATAAAATAGAGAAACCAATACACACTGCTAACACAACATGTAGAAATACAATTTAAATGTTAGGACACTCACACAGGTGAGCCAACACTGCAGTAGCCAGCAGAGACAAAAAGAGGAGAACAGAGAGAAGGACCACCAAATAGACACCATCCCTCTTATTGAGAACACACTTCTTATCTGAAAAGACACTATTATTACAGAAACGAATAGCCTTCAAAACAAATCAACACAGTTTAAGGTCATACATATTTAAAGCATTTTCTGTCAGGCAGATTGCAGGTTATTGTGGTTGACCTAACATTGTCAATAGTCATTTTATAAATATGGGGTTCCACAGGGTCATGTCATGAGTCCGCTGAGGTAATCATCGTTACACACAATTGCAATATATTCTTAAAAAAGACGACCTCTGAAGTGTAAAAGTTTTATGAACTCAAACTCGAAACGTGAATAATGTTGTTAAGTGTTACATATGAAGAGAAAGAAAAACAGATAGCATATAAAATGTATTTAGAGAACACTAAAGCAAATTACAAACAGAAAGAATACTATGTTAGTCTCATGTAGCAATGTTTCTGAAACATGTATCTGATTTTTCTATGCACATTCAGTTACTCTAATTACAATAAAAGATAAAATTATGGAGGAAAAAATTAACTTACTTTGATCTTTCACTGCTGATCCTGGATTATGCCGCATGGGAGTATTTATATAAATATTTTCAGCCATTTTGTGAACTGCTGATTTTCAAATAGAGAACTGCTCTGATTGAAATCAGTATGAGGGGTTCAGTGTCACACTTTCCTTTTGTCATTTCCTGTTATCATTTCCGGTCAGACTATTAGATGTTTAGGGTATACAGTTTTCATCTGCAGTTTTATTCTTAACACATTATATATATATATATATATATATATATATATATATATATATATATATATATATATATATATATATATATATATATATATAAAAATCATAGATTATAAAGGAATGATTATTTTTTTTTTTGTTTTTTTTTGGAGAAATCCAACAATTTACCAGTCTGCAACCACTACAATACCACTATCAGGGGGGTCATGCACTAAGTATTTTTGAGGGGGCACGAGTTATTTATTTTTTTATTTTTTTATTTTTTTCAAACTGAATTATCATGAAATATCTTAATTCTCACCTTAATAGATTATAATCTATAGTGGGCGATGATCAAAGTAACCTAATAATGTAATATGCATAAAAAACCTGTCTGTTGCTTAATTAACAGATATGGGTGTCATGCCATAACATATTTTTCATACGACTGAGTTTATATTTAATGTGAATGTACCATTGCAAGTTAATGCGAATTTTTACTACCTTTAAACTTTTTTTCTCTCTCATTATGTAAATTGATTATATGTCTGTTGATGTTCTTGCGTTTTATTCTGAATGGATATATTAGGTATTTGTTATGTTACAAATAATAAAAAAATGATTAACAAAATCACTGAAGCCGTTTACACTGTGAAACTAATATCTTACAGATTCGTACACATATTTGCACTTTGTTGTTTCTGATGAGAGAATTCGCCAGAAAGAGTTATTCAGTCAGCGAGCGAGTGAAGAAAACACCGGCATTTTAGCGATGACTCATCTGAACACCTCTGACTGGTCATTGCATTCATAAGCTCAACAGCATCGTGTGTGATTGGTTATGATGCAGAGCTCTGCAAACGCTTCTGTCTCTGGCCCAGCACCAGCCAGCGAACGCAGATTTCAATTTAGCAGCTGAACGATCTAATCATACTGGTGTGATTGTATTCAAACTGTATTTAATATAGAAAATATTAAGCGGCAAATTTTTGGAAGCTGCATTCAAAATTCACTTGGCTCAAAAATCTACTACTGCGCAAGACGCCTCTGACCACTGTAATGCAAAAGTATGTTCTGTCTATTATTATTCAAGTTTCATTTCTCCTTGTGGTATATTTTTTAAAAAACATGCGTTTCTATTACCAAGGCAACACAATGATTCTTTTGCGTATGAAATGAGGAACATTTATTAGAAACACTAATGTTGAAACAGCAGCACGTTTAAAAAAAAAAAAACACAAGACATTTAGCACAATGGCCAATAAGTGATACTTCCACGCTCAAATGTTACTCTTTTGCAAGATTCTTGTAATCCCAATGGTTAACCACCATGCTTTCCCTCACTCTACACCATTCTTGAAGTTACCATTGTGCTGAAGAGCCTGTGGTTAAGTCGATGATGGGCATATTAAGACCTGTATATATTAAGATCTGTATGCTGCTTTGTTTAAAATTAGTTATGGTGGGCCTACTTGCTGATGCAGTGATAACCTCTTGTTGTAACAGCACACGTGTGCCTTAGCCTGCTAACAAGCTAGGTATAACTTAGAGGTAACTAAGAGAAGAGAAAAGCTCAAAACTTGCGTTTGAATCATCAGTGGCAAATCCTTTACATATGTAAACGTACTTACAGGCTGTGAGTAAGAAGCACTAAACTGTCCTTGCAAAGTTGAAACTGCCCCACTTTATAGAAACAGACAACATCATTGTAGGCTACTCTCACAGGAAACAGTCCTCCGTAAAAATGTGCAGCACACAACTGAATATTTGGGTTGAACTGTTCCGGAACAGTGCTGTAAATATAACTTAACCACTGATTTCTAGTTGTGTCCTCTTTTGGAAGGCCAAAAAAAGTAGCTTTGCTTTCACAGCAAACCACAGCGACTCCACAACATGTCAGCGGTGGCAACAGCGAGAATAAATGTTACACCTTCTTTCTTTGGGTTAACATTTGAGCGGCATTATGCAAATCTTCCCACATCGTGACGTAGAGATGTGGGGCGTGTTAGAACTAGCTGTTTTTTAGAAGGGTGTGGTTGACTCTTAACTTTTATAAAGAATATCTTTTTGGATTTGAGACTTTAGTCTTTGCAACTTTACAGATCTTCTTTATGCACCAAGAGCTTGTAACACTCCAAAGAGAAAGGAAAAAATGAAATCACATCATATGACCCCTTTAACATGTCTCACTTCCTGTTAGAAACCAGTGAGCAGATGACAATTAATAGCTTTTGTCAGTAGTTAGATGTTAATCTGTTTTGAAAATAATATATTAATATCACCTATAAACACATATGGGCATCTAATTTCTTGTCTAATTCTGTCAATGTGATTCAGCTGAGACCACGCTAAGCTTTCAAGTATCACCATTTCCTGCTCTGGGTCTGAATTTGTGGGACAGAGTGCAAACCCCTTCATTCTACAGTCACATACACAAGCTTCACCTAAAGAACTGAGCAGTGACAGTCAAAAAGACATTTAGCATTCACATGCAGTTAATAAGCACAATTCTAAGAATCCAAAAGTAATAGTAAATACATATCCTCGTAACAAATTTGCACATCATAAAGCATGTTTAGGAATGTGACAGTAAATGTGACATTTGTAATGTTCCAAGAGATTTCTATTTCAAATAAATGCTGTTCTTTTGAGTTTTCTATTCATCAAGGAAACAAAATAAATATCACCATTTCCACAAAAATATTAAGCAGTAAAATTGTTTTCAACATTGATGGTAAGAAATGTTTCTTGAGCAGCAAATCAGCATATTAGAATGATTTCTGAAGGATCACGTGACTCTGAAGACTGGAGTAATAAATATTCAAAGGAATAAATTACATTACACAGCCTCAAAGAAACTTTCAAAACAAAGTACACACTCCAGACTTTTGAACTGAAGTGTATGTTGCAGAATTCGATCAATCAGGCAGTCTGATTCTAGGGTCTATAAGCAACACATCTACAAGACTAAACTGTAATATTTAATGTTTCATGATTGTTGTAGATTAACAGAACAAAGCATGCTGATAACCTCATTGAGGTTAGACTGATTTTGGTGGTGGCTTAACTTAAAATTTCCTACACCAAGAACTAACAGCACGTGCAGAGGAAATAACAGTTTGTGCAGAGTTTATGATGATCTACCACATGTGAAAATGTCAGACAAAATGACGAACCAAAACCCAACCTTTCACAGCAGCTGCTACTTTTTATTTAGCACAAAAAAAAAAAAAAAAACATTAATACGTTGTGCTTTCATTCCATCATAAAAACCTAAAAACCCGTTTTCAGTTGCTTCCATTGTATTTTCCACAGCCTGTTTCCTCAAATTACGTTCAAGAAAACCACAACTTTAAATAGATACTGCCAGTTACTCATAAAACTGTACTGATTTGGTATGTAAATCCTCTTCCATTTGTTGGACAGATGAAGTCACTTGATAGATAAGAGTTACAGTACACTCAGGATCTTCTCCAATCCTTATAGAGCTGTACAACTTTATGAGCAGGCAAAATCTATCATCCATGACACAAATCACCACATTCATTCTTAACTGTTTTTCAGCTCCCTAACCCACCACAATCAAAACTGTTTTCAACATTAATGGTAATTTATGATGACCCCCGCTCCCAAATCTGCCAGGTATACACTGTAGATCCAACCACTGTCAACTTGTGGATCTTAAATGGTATTTCTCTTGTTCCTTGTTTATGGAAAGCATAGTGCTCTCTGTTGGCAATACAGTGAAAGGGGATCACAGGCAGTTAGAGACACATAAGCAATAAACTGATTAGAGGACAGATTACAAGAAATGACAAAGCAAAACCAGGACAAAAACATCTCGTTCACCAAGTACCGCACCCATCAGTTGGTCAAAGTTTGTCAAAAGAAAGAAGCATTGTTTCCATGGCAACAGTTTAAGATGTGTGAAGAAGAGAATGACAGCAGCCCTTGTCATATCCACTTGGGGGTTTTATTATCTCATTAGCTGTTTTTTTTTTCCTCTAGGAATTTTCATGTGTCTTTGATTATTGTCTGGTCTTTTCTAAAACATTGAAGAAATAAACATTTTCATCCATTTATTTATTTATTTATTTATTTTTGCAAAAAGCACTTCCCATTGGATAGGGAGAGTAAAATCATGTTATACTGAATGAGTTGAACCTATCGATGTGAACAGCGCAACACTTATGCATCAGGGTTCATCATGAGCTTGTCTGGTGTTACCTATGAGCATGTGTGTGTTTGTATGTGTGTGTGTGTGTGTGTGTGTGCACGCGCACCGTTGTTAACAATCATAACAGATTAAGGTTCCTCATCTCTGATGATGGTAATTACAATGGCTTTAGGTCCATGTGCAGAGAGAGAATAAGAAGAATGAGGGATAAGAGAAAGAGAGAGAGAGAAATTAGTAGTGCAGGTCCAAAAGTTCAAAGTTCAAACTTAAAAATGGGCGGTGAATTCTTCTTCCTGAAGCAGAAAGTCCATTGGTAGCATCTGTCAGGTGGTCAGTGCGTGATGTCATAAATCAGCCTCGCTGTCATGCAAGACATAGATTATGGATGGTGGAACAGGTCACTGTAGAACCAAGCCCACCTTAAAAAAAAAAAAATTAATTAATTATAGCAGCTATATAATTATATAGCATAATAGCATAAGGATAATAATAATAATTATAGCAGTAAACTGTATATTGAACTTCTAGGATTTAACCAGGAGGTAGGAGGTAACTATTGCTATCAAGAACAATGATTGGAAGTGCTTCCTTTTATAGCAATCAGTCTGCTCTTATAATCTATTTCGTATGATAGTGATTTCACCAGACTAGTACTCATTCACACTTTCACATGTGCTGCTGATATTATTAGTCAATTAATGTTAGCTGGTCATTTTGTGTCAAGATCAAAAAAAAAAAAAAAAAAAAACCATCTGATCACTCTACACAATAATCTAGAAACAATGTAAATGAACACCACAACAGCTTAAGCAGCAAACTGTGGAGGAAATTTTATTTTCTGTATTATTTGCTTCACTGTACTAAAGAGTGTTCTTTAGATTGTCTCCGTTTGCTTCAGTATGCTTGAGTTTTCGATGAGCTGAGAGATAACAGGAAATCTATGTGTACGTGTGTGAAGCAGAAATGTTACTTTAGTTTCTTAGATGTCCTGGCTACTTAGAAAATGATTTGCATTAAATTCTTAGAAATTTGCATGCACAAGAGAAGCTTTGCAGCTTTGCAACTTCAAGCTTTGCAGCTTCAAGTTTTCTATAGCCAAGTAAACTTGACTGCCTTTTGGCAAAAAAAAAAAAAAAAAAAAAAAGGGCCAAAGGTGTAAGCGTGGGAAAATGGAAGTCAGAAGCATGCAGATCATATTTATTTTGCTTTAGCATGAAGCTGCAGTTTCACAATACATGAATTACACTTACGTGTAACAGTAAAATGCTGCAAATATTTTTTTCTTATGCTTGAAATGTGATTTACACCTTTACAAAACTTCTCTTGTGCACGTAAATTTAATTTATGCTTGAAGTCTTATATACACTTCCACAAATATTACCCTGCGTATGAAAATCTTTTTGACATCATTTTACCTTCATATCTGGAGGACATAGCTAGGCACCTTAAATGGACATATATGTTGTATATGCATTATGACTGGATGAGATCAAAGGTATAAATGTTGAGTTTGGATGTTTTCTCTTGGCTGCAATTATACAGCCAACCCTGAATGACTGTATGAATGTAGACCTTTTCCTGCAGGAAAATAAATATTCAAAAGACTTTTGTCTCATACCTTTAATAGAAATGGAAAATTGCCAAGACTCAAACTTTGCAAAACACAAAATTTATGTCACTACCAATACTTTTGGCCATTACTGTAGGTGCTTTGGGTGCCAGATTGTGAAGCACTATGGCCACCTAGTGTATGAACTTAGCAATGTCAATGCTAACTTACGACTATAAGCCAATGAATTTCACTTGACTCTGACTGAAACCGACTGATTTGAATCTTTTAGGAAAATTCAATCATGTGTATGACATCTGAAAACCTGTACCTTTTCTGACCCCATGCTGGGACATTTCCAATTGTAGAGGTAATACTGCAGGTTTCCATCTCCAATGCCAAACTTGAGCTTCTCCAAAAATGTTTTGTTCTCCATTAGGTCCAGTGCATTAAAGACATCAAATCCTTTCTGGGGGGGGAATGTCACAAGGAAAGCTTTAATAAATCGGCTCATAGTTTAATGTTCTAACTCCTGCCCAATACACACTTCAAACTGATGTTTGTCTAAATAAACGCAGGTTTGCCTATGGTGCTTTTCTGCTAGAATAACATGAATTCATTTTTGAGAGGCTTTTCCAAATGAGCAAAATTGTAGTTCACTTCTAGGGATAAATTTACACCAAAACTATAGCAAAGTAAACTCATATTATGGCTAATTAATCAATGAAATTGATAATAAAAATCAACAGCTTTCACTGACTGACCGACTTGGCAAGGATAAGAGCGTCTCCCATCAGGTCCAGCAGGTTGGTGGTGGTGTGTACGTTATAGAAGGAATACGCTGCCTTCAGACTGTGATGCACAGGATGGTTCATGATGGTGGACGGCAGAGTGTAGAAACTCAGGAAGTCAGTCAACTTCCCATCTGAATTCTACAGTGATATAAAGGAAATGCAATTCACGTCAAATATATTTTACAGAAATAACCCGATTGTCTATTTTTATTTCTGAAAAACTTTCATGTTTGATACCACTAGGATGATATATGCTGTGTATTTTTAGGGTTCAGGGAGTGTAATACCTCCACTACAAAGGTGTCAATGATGTTCTCCTGAGGAAGCAGCCAGTGTTGGACCTCCTCAGGGCTCATGACGGGAACCAGGTTAAACAGACTCAGGTATTCATTCAGCAGGCGGTGAACTGCTGGCACATCCTTTACAGTCATCGGCCTTAGGCCTGAAGTCTTAGGAGCCTACAGGAAAGAAACATGCCATAAGAAAACGCGGAAAAGAGGAAACTTCCCAGATGTTACCCAGAGAAGCAGGCTGGCACACACCTCTGGCAGTCGGTAGAGCTTCATGGTGCGTTGCATAGTCATGTTTCGACTCAGGTGAGAGAACTTCACCTCAATCAGCTTTCGTGGGTTCAAGGACCGGTGCCAGTATCTACAATACAAATAAGCAAGGCAATTAGTGTTAAACAGTGATTTCCAAAAAATAAAAATAGTTAGGCATAACAATGCATTATGTCTAACACTCAACTCTGTATTATTTATCCCTATATTAAGGTAACAGTAGCACACAAACAGACATGTGGCAATTGTTACTTCATGACATCAGACTGGATTAATCAGAGTCATTAGTTATTACAAAATAAAGCACTGTAGCATTTTATTTTAATTGATTTTAATTGTTATGGGAAATTAAGCATATATGCTTCCTTATAAAAGTCTGGGGTTGGTACAATTGTTTTGTTTTTGAAAGAAGTCTTATATGCTCACCAAGACTACATCTATTTGACCAAAAACACAGTTAAAATAGTAAATATTGTGAAATATTATTAAAATCTAAAATAACTGTTTTCTATCTGAAAATATTTTTAATTTAATCTTGAGGGCACAGCTGAATTGTCAGCAGCCATTACTCTAGTGTCACATGATCGATACGAGAATATAACTAATAAACAAAGTTCAAAAGAATAGCATTTATTTGAAAAAAAAAAAAAATAATAATAATAATAATCTTTTGTAACATCATAAATTTCTTTACTGTCACTTTTAAATCTATTTAAAACATCCTTGCTGAATAAAAGTATTATTTCACTTCAAAATTTACTCAAATCTAAAATTAATTGGTATATAAATATTACATGTCATCAGTTAATGAAAACGTTTTTTAAATGTACATCCATAAAAACAGTGTGGCCGAACCTCTCCAGTGACAAGAAAGAGGGAAAAAGAAAAAAAACAAAAAAACTTTTTTATGAGATTTGAATGTGGCATAATAAGGCATATTTAAAAATCAAATGCACCCCCTGGAGTAAGGTCATTTGGTTTAAGAAGAAGGAGATAGAGGCTCAGCAACACCTGCCACCAAAGAGCCCATCTAATGCTACCTTTATCTCTACACAGAGGCACCTGTACATATTAAAAGAGTGCAGATGTGCGTCTTACCTGCAGGTGCCCACTGGTTTGGGCAGCACCACACCCGCGGTGTACACAGCCTGAAAGATGCCCTCCAGGTTGACCCGTCTCGTGATCTCCCTGATGAGTACCGGAGCCACTCGTTTCGAGCGAAGTTTCTTATGCACACACAGGAAGTTAATCTCCACCATCATCTTCTCTCTGGGAGGATCGAAGAGCAGATATGGGTCATCAAGAGAACTGAGTGATCAACAAAAGTACTCTCAGGCTGCACAATGTGAGAAAAATGTGGCTAGATTTAGTCATTCTAATTTACATAAGAATAATTTAAAAGCCTCAGATTCACCGTTACATTCATGCACAAACATGTCTCTGATTGGTTACAATGGTCATTAATCTTTTAAGTCTTTCTTTAAAATGGTCAGTTATAAATAATTTTCAAAATGTTTTTATTAAGTAATTTATTAAATAATTTAGTTTAGCCCTACAAAGACCTATTTTCCCCTCAGATGTACTGGTAGTTTATATATATATATATATATATATTTTTATATATATATATATATATATATATATACCTCAGATGTACTGGTAATATATAAACCCCCTTGAGTTGTTCCAAACCTGAACGAGTTTCTTCCTTCTGTTGAACACAAAAGACATTTTGAGAAATGTTGGTAACTAAAATTGGTAGCACAGTATTTTTTTCTTTATAATATGGAAGTTAATTGCTACTAGGGATGCAACAATACAGTTATCCCACGGTTCCATACATACCTCAGTTTTTAATCACGGTTTTCAGTTTGCTTTGGTTCTGATGGCAAAATTTTGGAAAAAAAATAATCAAATAAATAACCAACTCCTGCACACTTCTGTACACTAGAGAAACACATGGATTATCATACAAGGGTGCCCTCGCACCGAAACGTCACATATGCATCACAGAATTAATAAAAATTATGACGCTGCAGGCGTATTGAACCGTGGATGGTTCAATATTATATTGAGAATTGTGGCATCCCTAATGGCTACCGTCAACAGATTACCAACATTCTTCAAAATATTTATTTTTTTGTGCTCAACAGAAGAAAAAAATGCATACAGATTTGGAACAACAAGTGTGAGTAAATAAAGACAAAATTGTAATTTTTTGGGAGAACTATCCCTTCAATCATTCATTTTACCCATGTTGAATAAGCAGAGGATAATAGCTGCTTCATGACACATTTAAAAGTTCAGTGCTACTGCCACTAGAGGGACAGTTGAAGTATTTCTGGTTTTAGTCCATTTAAAGGGGTCCTATTAAGCTTTTTTACTTTTAGTCAGTGTTTAGTGTCTATGTTTGGGCATAAAAAAGATCGACAAAGTTACAAATCTCAAAGTCCACTCCAAAGGGAGATATTTCTTTTCTTTTTTTTAAAAAAAATTATTTTCAAGAACTACAACGAAGGCTCATTGGGACTACAGCATTGTTTTCTAGGGTTTTGTGAGGTCACCGAGCGGCCCATTAGAATATATTCAAATAATTCCCGCCTTCGGTAATTCGAATGATTGTGGGGTGGGGAGGGGCGAGGTCATGGTTAGAACGCTTGGTTGAGTGCATCAGACAAGACGACGATGAAGAAGAAGTGCTGCAGCAGAGTTAGTGCATCAGAGAAAACGAAGAAGAAGAGCTGCTGTAGCTATTTCTAAAGTCGGTCGCACACCAGACAAGAACCGCAGCGCCACATCTAGATCCATTCTTACAACAAATACAACACGATATAGCTGGGTGCCGTGGACAGATGCCCAACGGTGCCGCCGGTGTGCATACACTCATAGAAAATAATGTGTTCGAATTTTGAAGACATGGCGCAAAGCGACTCTGCGCTGCACTTATGGTCCGGTGTGCGACCGCCTTAAGAAACACGTTTTTTTTTTCACCTCCCGTGCCCAAACGTCTTTGTTTGGGCTTCCGAAAGCAGATGATTATTTTTAACTCCAATTAATTCCTGAGCATTAGAACCCCAATTTGCTAATGTGTGCTGGGCATTTTACTGAGGACAGCTTCCAGAACATGAGGGAGTACAGTGCCGGTTTCGCCAAAAAGGTTTTGTTGAAAGACGGAGCAAGGGGCGTGGCAGTACTGAAACACCGCCTAAGCTGTTCGCCAATCACAACGCACTGGGACAGCTAACCAATCGCAACATTTCGTTTTTCGGAAGGGGGTTCTTCATAAAAAGAAGTAATAATGAAGTTTTTTGTGGGATGGTGGGGAGGGTGGTTTTAAAATGTAAATTATGTGAAATATAATTTATTTTTAGAAACAACCAAGCATGAATGTTCTAGTACACCCCCAAAACAAAATCAAGACACTTTAAATAAAAAAAAACAAAATCAAGACTTTGTAAAAAAGCATAATAGGACCCCTTTAAACCATTATGAAGAAACACTTACATTTCATAGATGCGGATGTTGGCTGGAATGGCACTGATGAAACCAACTAGCTTATGATTAGAGTCCACTCTCACTCCACAGTGCCACTGAGGCAACCAGCCTGGAGGACGCAGAGCCCTGAGACAGAAACAGAGTACAGCAAAACTGAGAGACGAGGACAAATTTCAGTTAACTTTTAGATAAAAATAAAAATAGCCTTCAAATACAAAAAAAACTAAACAAAACAAAAAAAACACCCACTTGACTTTCCAAGCCAACATTCTTACCAGAGCAGAAATTCAGGAGAGTAATCGAAACGAAACATGTTATCATCATCCTCCACATAGTTCTCGTTCAGGAGAGTGTACAACTCTTTCAGTTCAGAGAGAGAAAGAGAGGAAACAGAAAACAGCTTTAAGACTGAGTTGTGTCCGGTATAAGATATCGAATGGAAAATTTAGTGGTTTGCATTACATACCACTGCAGGGTTTCCCAGATCAAGAGTGTCCCAGCTGAAGCCCTGCGGGAGGCTGTAGGGCTCCTCTCGTATGCTATCTTTATCCGGCTCAATGCAGCCATGTGATGTCACAGTCTCTCCTACAAACAAACAAACAAACAGCAGAATCAGACTTCTGTCATCAGGCAATTCACCAAAAACTTCAATTTCACACAGTATCATCAGTCTACACTGTGCCACAAGTCATGATTCTCAAGAAAACTGCTAAAAAAAATCAGCATTACTAAAAAGAAATAAGTGATGTCAGACCAAGGGATAAGTATTAAAATGAAAGCGAATTACTTTTAATATTGAATTAAAAAAAAAAAAAAAAAAAAAAAAAAACATGCTGTGAGTATAGTGGCACAAATGATCAATACCAAGTTTAGGAACAGGCTGAGTGTCCCAGAACTGATAACTGCGCCGTGTGGCCTCCTCCATGGTTTTAGCTGGACCCTGTCCCACTGAAAACAGCTCAATGGCCTTCTGAATCTCCTGTAACTTATCCGCAGGGAGGGAGTTTACCTTATGAAGAGACGAAGACAAGTGAAAATGGGAAAAAATTAATTAACCACTTACAAAAATACAATGTCATGGTGTATTATTATCAGGTAGTAATTAAAACTTCAAAGAATATTATGGCATTTAAGTATTTCCTGCACTAAAATATAGGTATAATTAAAAATATTTTAACTCTACATGAGTACACAAAGAATTTGGGACAGCCCTTGTAAAGATTTTTTTCCCCTTTATAATTAAGTAGTCATGTATCAATATTAAATTTCAGGCTGATACTGCTAAAGCTGAAATACAAGAAGGCAAAGGTAATCTAGATGTAAACAATCTCGTGTTAAACACACAGAGCCATACAAACATGCTCACTTTGGCCAGCGGATCCTGTGCTGCATCCTTTCCTCCAGACTTGTCTTTGTTCTTTTTCTTCTGTCTCTTTTTCTTCTTCTTGGCACCTGTGTCCCCCTTCTCCCTGCGGGTCACATGAACTCAGTTGACATGGGCAGATATAGTGAGAGGTTATGTCCACTCAGCACTAACCGCAGCGGATGGCAACATCTCAATAGAATCGTCACTGTTAATGATGCAATCAGCAGTATTTAAGGATGACAACCCCTCACTAGTGTACAACAAATCTTATATGCTGGATTTGATTTTGATATTACTAATATATAAACAGGAAAATGTACTTAATGCCATCTTTTACATGCCGTTTTAAAATTAAAATAGAAGATATTTTGATAGATATCTGGAAGAAAATATTTAGAGATTTGAATGAAGCCGAATCTGAGCTTAAAAGGAAAGGAGATAAACCTAACATATAACACTAATGTCCCTCCATGCTTAAACTACACAGACACAAGAGCCGAGCCCTGCACCAGTGCTAGAGCTGGAATGGGACGACTTACAGATACTAATCCTTTTAATGCCCACGAAAGGAGAGAGGTGACAGAGCTGAGCTACATTTGTTAATGGGGGACAGATGGTCTATCACATGACCTGCAGAAAAAGCATGCTTTGTGTGTGCGAGGGGAGGTGGGCTATATGAAAAAGACTGACAGATAAACAAGCACGCCTGTGACTATTCCTCTGACAGCTGTTTATCCCTGTAAGAGGGGCTTCTCTTCTTTATCTTTATACAGCTTCAATAAATATAAGCTGCAGTGGAGGATGTCCTCTTAAAGGGGCGGCTGAGCAGCTTTTTTTCAAAGGCTTGATTGTGTTTATGGGGTGCAGCGTAACATGTGTTCACTCCTCATTATATAACGTGTTATTTTGACATATTTTATCTTTATTCTACACCGATGTTTCCGTTCTTGTCAAAAAAGGTCTGTTCAGTTCCTGGTTCTATGAAGCCCCTCCCTAAAAAACATGCAATGGCCTCAGAGCTCGTTGTAGCCCCTACCAGCCTTTTTTTGTTGGCCCGATTTCTTTAAAAGAAAATATCTCCCTTTGAATTGAACTTTGAGTGTCGTAGCTTTGCTGACGGTTTTTATGCTCTAACAGCAACATTACACACTAACAAAAGTTAAAAAAGTCAAATCATAACCAACCACCCATGGACAACAGTATAGTAGTTTTAAATGATGTGCGTCTAATGTGATTGAAACTGTCCTAGTCTGGTCGGGGTAGTCTTTTGGCTGGTTTTGGAAGTCTTTTGGAAAGACGGTTAGGTTGAGATCCAATTATGACCAGATGAAAAACAGCAAACCACATTAGGCAGCCCAAAGATAACATGTAATTTTTATATCATTTTAATGCAGGGAGGAACAATAAAAAAATAGCTGAAATTTGGATTTAATTTAAATTAACAGAGGGGATTTTAGATATCTATTTTTTTTTATCACTTCATAAATCAGAAAATATTGTTAAAAAATATTGAACCCACTATATTTCTATAAATATAATGTTATATAAATCAGGTGCTATAGGTGCTATAAATCTGCTGTGTAAAAAGCTTTATAATATAGATAGAAATAAAAATGGAAAGTTTACTGAAAATGGTAACTGAAATGGAGATTTCTGGCTCAATGCATAAAACTCATTTTGCAAAAACGGACGGTTACATGCATTGTAATTGAAATCAACAAATGCAAAAAAGATAAAGTGTGATAAACATTTTAATTTGTATTTTTGGATGTTTTCTTTCCACATTCAATTGACCAGTGCATGAAATGAATGGTTTTGCTTGTAAAGTTTTGAGATAAACGAGGGACCCTTATTTGTATATGAGCCACAACAGAACGTGTCTTATGACGCAAACATTGTTTATTCGTGTTACGTGATCTTCGGCATACTGCCATTACTTCGTTATAATAATAAAAAACGTAATATTTCCCTCTCTGTTGCCTAATTTATTCTAGCCGGTGCGTGTAGTGACCTTGAGGGACATGTAGCTGGACGAGAAGCTGGTTAATGAGTCTCTGTCAGTGGAGCAGAGGGACTTTGGTGAAACCAAGGAGCTCTTCGGTACTGAAAGTGAAACTCGGGCAGCATCGGTGAAGACAAGACACCTGAGAGCGAGGGCGAACCGAAAGCAGGGTGATAAAAATGTTTAAGGATGCCCCACTTGCTACTAGCAGCGGTCAAGCTAACTAGATCACGTCAAGCAATCGGTTAGCGACAGCAAATCCATACTACTAACAACCTCATAAAGGCCTGCATACCGAGTTTGAAAGCGATTTAGCGGTTTATTTTTTAATGTCGGTCAGTTTATTGTTGAACAGGACATGTAAAAGCGACTTTAAACGTAATAGCTTACTTGTTTTCTACCAAACCAAAAATTGTAGCGAGGCTGTTAAACCTCTCACATAAATGCCAATGAGCGTATAGAACTGGTCATTTGGAACAGTCCTTTTGTTTGATTGACGGCGTCTGAGCCAATCGTCTTAGAGATCCGTCCGTCAATCAAGGCAATGACCCAATAGCGTAGCACCAAGGGGCGGGCTGATATGTTGTTAGCGTGCCACAGCCTAGTTGAACAGGGGCCCCGTCTTTTCGGGCCTTGTGGAAGAGTATTTCATATTTACAAGCGAACAATAAAATGCATGCACGCTCACCCATCATCAGAGTGATGCTCTTCATTTTCACAGTTACTGCAGTGTCCGTGATCCACTTCTATCTCAGTTTCTTTCTCCTGCTGCGGTGCTGTCTCATTCTCATCCGCCATCTTTAACCAGGAAGTGAGGATCTCTCTACCTGCGCCTTCACAACCCGCAAAACTATTGGTGGACTGCCGCAAAGCACGACGGTTCCTGTAGTTCTGTTCTATGCAGGGCAGTCCATTTCATCCCATGTTGTGAGATTTATTTAATTATTTATGTGGGACAGTGCACATTAATAAGCATTACTGTAAATGCACCAGAGGTAATAGCTAAAGGACCTTTTTTATCTGTATTCCCTGGACAGAATGTCAGCTAGAGTCACCCAAAAAACAAAACTGAAATGGGAAAAAATTTATAAAATGTTGCCTACGATAAAGATGCACACATGCACATACAGGCATTCAGAAGTCATTAAACCACACAATAATTTGGTACAGTTTTTAAATTTATAAAATGTAAGCATGCTTTCAAAGGCACTACATCTTTCCAAATATCACTAAAAACAATTAATGAGCACAACTGCACAATGGAGATTGATTCCTATATTTTCATGGATTCAAAAATAGGCTACACATGCAAAAAATAAATCTGAACCTAATTAGTATCTGTGCTTAAATAAGTGAAGATTTGCAACTGCTGTCTGCTGCTGATAATGTAAAAATAAATACTAGTTAATATTAATTTAATTAATGACTGATTTTCTATTTCAATGCAACTTAAAAAATAATGTATTCTTGCTAAAATTGAAGCATGTATACACAAAATTACACATACAGTACTGTATTAACTGTATAAAATCTGTTTTCTACTGTGAAACAGAACATCTGCATTTTACACGTCTTTACAGAAGCAGCTCACATTACTTTATAATATTACGGTATGTTAAATAGCCTAGTACAAAACAGACATTTATGAGTTAATAATAACCACATGTTTTCAGGATTTAACAAACTTGGAGGTAAAACGAAGCATCTAGCGGCAAGTGATATAGTTGGCTGCATCTTCAACTAGGAAGCACTGGTCAAGTCATGTAAGTTGATAATATTTGACCATATCTTATGACACACTCAACATTTTCAGTGCTTGCTTTTAGCTTTAATGATAACATCTTATGTCTCATATTGACTGACACTGTTAAACACAGTATTCATCATAAGTGGTAGCTTTTTAAAAAATATTTAATATTTATTATTTTTACATTAATTATATTAATATATTTTTTTTTTCAGAATTATCTTATTACGCGGATTGCTTAATTACTGATAATTATTGATTTCTTATTACTTATATACTGCTGAATTGCTGTTGGTTTTTGAATCAATTAAAAAATACTTGCAAAAAAATAGTCATGACTCTTGCTATGCTTTGAGTATCCTTTCAAAATTATGTTTCTACACTTTCTTTACCCTGCTATCAGTGTTCAGCATATCAGAACCACCAACAAAACGACAAGATTCAAACTATAAAAAAAAAAAAATTAAAGACAGTTCATTTCTGTCTACATGTACATATAATTATTGTCCAGCATTTAAAGACTAGTTTAAGTTCAATTAAAATATAACATTTTCATAAAATGTGTTACATTTCCTGATTTCAAGGCTCACAGAAACTCAATAGAAACCAGTCTTAATGGAAAAGGGCTCTATAAACAACACTGACTTGTAACTTCTAATAATACTGACTTCATAACATCTTAAGCTTCAATCCTAAAACTTCTATAACACGTTAGACGTTCTGCTCTGCAGACAATAGCACAAAAGAACAATAAAAAAAGCAAAATGAATCACTTTGAATCACAAACTACACTGACTTTCTGCAGATTGTCCCATCACCTCAAGAGCCCAGCTCAGGGGTTTTTCCTTCAGTAAGGTACATCCAGAAATAAACATTTCCAGGAATCATGACAGAAGCCTCAGGCCTTGCCTTTCCGCTCAGAAACGGTTTTAATAGGAACTCCTCGCCGTAACACCTTGACATGGATGAAGAGCGTGGCAGGGGACAGACTAGAGCCGTCAGCTTTTAGCAGGTGAACATGACGATAACCTGGAGGACAACACAAACACTTGAATAAAATATATGAAAAATCTTGTTAAAACAAGTGTTTAAAGTAATAGGTACCACATACGCCACAGATTATTATTATTATTTTAAAGTAACAAGTTAAAGTACTTTTAAAATTTTGTTTTAAAAGTTTTTGTTTTTGATACTGTACAAACTGTATTTTCTATCGCCCAACCCCAACCCTATACCTAAACCTATCCCTCACACAAATCTTTGTGCATTTTTAGAAACCATTTAGTATGCTTTTTAAACCTTTTGAATTACGGGGAAACAGGCAGTGTCCTCATAAACCATCTTCACAATGTAATACCTTTGTTATACCCATATCATTATACAAATTTGTGTCCTCATAAACCACCCAAACCAGTGCACACACACACACACAAACACACACACCTGTTCGTAGGCTGTTGAATGGAAGTGTGAACTGGCCAATGAAATCATTTTTGGATTTGTAGTCATGATCTTCCACCATGAAACGCACCAAGGCCAGTTCAGGCACCTGCAGCTGAAAGCTAACAGTACAGTCCCAGCGGGGGTTGAAACCTGCACGAGGGGACAAACACACACACACACACACACACACACTCAATATTTAATCCTGACAGGAACCACTCTCATTTTACTGCTAGAATGTAATTGCTCTAAACAACAGAACAAACACTGTAATCAATAAACAAACCATTAAAACATCACTAAAGTTTCTATCACACGCACAATTTCAATGGATTAATATAGATTAACCAATAATACAACACAACATAATACCTTTGCATAACTGAAATCTCAGTGGCCTCACCATTGCTGTCAATGCGCTGGGTTTTTGCACGAGCCTTATCGATGGAAACTCCATGGATCTCCACCCAGACCTGCGGGTCCACAATGGAGTTGGGATTGTCTGTGTTTATTTTAGGAAGTTGCTGGGCTGAGATCACCTGTGAGGGATACAAAACGGCCCAGAAGTACTGATTTATCACAATATTTACAGAACACATGGGATCCCGAGCAATATTTCCTGTCAGCTGTAAGAGAAGAGGCGCTGTTACTAACCCGTATGGTAAGTTGTGTGGGTATATGTCCTGGTCCTCCACCTGTGTTCTCAGGGTCAAAGTTGGACTTTGGGTGACACAGGAAGTCAGGTTTAAGCACATATCCGCAGCGGCCGTTGGGCAGAAAGCGGCCCTGGTTCAGGTCCATCTGCTCTCCTGGGGTCTGGAAGTTCAGGGCCACTGGAGAACAGAGAGAAAGAAGCGTTCAAGCATTGGCTGCTGTACTTGCAGACATGCAGGAATGTCAGAGTGTTCAGTCGCTCACCCATCTGGCAGCCTCCGTTCCACATATCCTGCGGGTCGTAGTTGGAGGACTGTAACCTCTGGCCTGATGGGTAAACCCTGCTCAGCTGCCAACTGTTGTGTCGAACAAACAACTTCCCTACAGGAGACAAAAATATGCACATAAAACAAATGAACAGACACAGATACTCATGCAAGGAGAAACTAAATTTCTACAGCAGTTTTTAAAGTAGGTTAGCTGTTTGTTTGTTTTTAACAAACAGCAGATCAGCACGACAAAATGCTACATTATTACTTTTATTTACAGTATATACAAATTGTTGTTTATATATTATTTGTTACCTAATTTAAATTATTATTGGTTTCAAATAATTGCTATTCTTTTGAACTTTCTATTCAACAAAGAATCCTGAAAAAAATGATCAAGTTTTCCACAAAAAACAAAAATAAAAACATTCCAAATGATCATATTATAATGATTTCGGAAAGATCATGTGACACTAAAAACTAGAATAATGAAAATTCAGCTTTGCATCACAGGAATAAATAACATTTTAAAATAGATTAAAATACACAATAGTTGTTGTAAATTGTTATAATATTTCACAATATTACTGTTTTTACTTAAAAAATAAAAATCAGACATGGTGACCATTAGAGACTTAATAATTATCATAATAGAATAAACATTGCTTTGATTTACTAAATACATTATATAATCTGATATGTAACAGTGCGATTCTAGAAAAGATAGCGTGACTGATCTTTGACTTTTTTATTTTTTTTGTCACAGTTATTATAGTTTATGTGGTAAATGTTGAGCTCTGAAAAGTGGTTACATGACCTAATTATGAAATGACATGAGATTGATGTGAGTTTGTCATGCCGCTGGATGGCAGCGTTTGCAGGAAGAGCAGTGTCTTTGCTTTGGAAGTGATCTGCTCATTTATTGTGAACCAATACAGTTCACAGTAATATGTGAAAAATATTCATACAGTCGTGCACTGCTGGGAAGTCACGTGCCACATCTATTATCACAGACATCACGGCATTAATATAAAAGTTGAACAGCTTGCTAAAAAATGCTCAGAAACGCAGTGTCTTTATTGTGCCTGCTGTTTAAAGCACATCTGCATCACAGAAACAGTGAATCTCAAAAGGATAAGATCTATTAGATCTATCTATTAGAGCAGCAACATGAATCCATCCATCCATCCATCCATCCATCCATCACTTATCACATTTGCAGTGGCTCTGTGGATCACTGCTTATGATGAATATGATGAGACTTGAGTGAAAATGCAGCTCAAGGCTTGTCCTGTTCATCTCACCTGAGTCTTTGATGAGTTTGAGCGCCTCATTTTCAGAGAAAGAGGACATCATGCTAGGAGGTCTTTGACTGGCTGTCTCGAAACCACTGAAAGGCACACTCTGACAATACACCACCAGATCTGACAGCTCTGGGCTCAGTTTAGTGCTCATAGACTGGGGATGGAATTTATATGTGTAAAAGTTAATGTACATACACAAGCAGATATATTTAGTGAACATTTAGGCATTGTATGTATTATAAACACACACATATCATACAGTATATACTGTACTGTAGCTAATGCATTTACCTGAGCTGCAATAATACTCATACACAGACAATCAAACCACACAATCTTCCAATAATTTACAAAATTGAGAACAGGATTTAATACCTTGGCCCAAAAAGCAATTCATATCTGGACTCACCCTTCCAGGATCCTTTTTGGATTCCTTTTTGTTCCCGCCCCCTCCAGCCGCAGACTCAGATTCATCTGAGCTATATGAGAAGCTAGTCCAGCTCTCAGTCTTCCCCAGCAGACCACCTAACTTCTTTCCCTTCAGCAGGATCCGCCCCATCAACTCCTACAGTAAACAAGGCACATGTGAGTAACAGAAATGTTCACCAATAACTGGAACACTTTCTTCTGACTCGGAAAATGGTGGCTTTAAAACATTGTAAACAATTGTTTATATCAGAGGCTGGAACAGGCCTTAAATAAGATGGAAAAATGTCATGACAGAATATGCAGAGAGTAAAAGAGATGAAGTTATCATAAATATGAAAATGGAAGCACATGTGCTTGAGGTGGTGAAAGTGTACACTACAGAACGTGACTGTTAATTAATTAATTCCTAGTACTACGTGATTGCACATTTCCCTTTTTTCCCTTTTTTTGCAGCAAGGGTCAGATGTTTTTGCTGATAATCCTAAGAAAGTAAACAGGAAGTTTCCGAGAGCAAGAAAGGAAGGGTTAACAACACCAAGATCTTGGGTTTGATTTGCACAGAATCTAAGGAAATAACTTTGGACAGCGTCTGCCAAATTATATACACTAACTTTTAAAAGGTTTTGTTTTTTTGAAAGAAAACAATACTTTTATTCAGTAAAGATGCATTAAATTGATTAAAAGTGACTGTAAACTTTTACACTGTTAAAAAAAAATCTATTTCAAATAAATGCTGTTCTTTGGAAATTTCTATTCACCAAAGAATCTTGAAATAAACTATACATACATACATACATACATATATATATATAACAGTAATTTTAAATGATAATAATATTTCACAATATTACTGTTTTTACCGAATTTTCCATCAAATAAATGCGCTTTGTAGTTATGTAAAACATGAAGTGATAAATAGTTACAGGAATTATTATGTCTTCCCACTGTATTATGATGAACACAGAAATTCAGCATACTTACTGGACAGTACCGTACATAATACATACTGCTTATATAAGCAGAAACATGTGGAACTATGCAATATGCAACACCAAAAGCTTGAAACAGTAGTTTCATTTAGTGAGTGATGTCCAATAAGCATACTGAAAATAAATATGGTTCTTTTTCTTTTTTATTGCAGTTATGCCTAAAAATCGCTAAATTACTGGAAATCCGATGAATTATTAAGTAAAGGAAGAGCAAAACTAGAAGTGTGTTTGACCTCAGGTGAGGGCAGCTGTTTGAGGGGCAGGTCATTGAGCGGCTTTCTCAGGAGCTTCTTTCCCAGAAAGGAGTGCAGGTGCTGCGCCATGACCGCCTGCTGCTCCACTGAGCAGTGATTCTCCAGGGACAAGATCAGAGGATATGGAGATGTCTATGGAGAGAGAGCATTGGTTGTTCAAGAGAATCCATTATTTAAGTGTCAGTTATCATACATGCTAACCTATATTGTGGCATTATACAATGATTTCCATCATAGGCTGTTGTTATGGTTCATGTGTCTGCACCTTGAAGGCGTACTGAGCGATGGTCTCAATGACTTCTTTAAAGAGCACTTTGGAGGTGAGCGTGTGCCCATGGTAGATCATGGGCTCTCCTTTATCACCGTCCCAGCAGTCCAGCTCAACACAGCGACACCCCTGATGCAGAGCTCTAAACACAAACAAAACCCAGGAGTTTACCCACAAACAAAATATGTGTATGTGAATTAGCATTGTGTGTTGTATCTCATAACACAGTGGCTATGTCTTGTATAGCTGCCGCTGTTGATCAAATATTTCATGAGGTAAAGGCCTGGATGGAATATGAGCCTTTCAGATTTTTGCAGAATTGCATTATCTGTCTACATACTGTATTCCTGGTCCATTGTGTGTGCACCTAACACACATATCAGCTACTCTTAGCTCTATTTTGCCAAATAAATCCATTCCACAAAATTCTGCAGTTGATAAGGATGTTTTTTCTACTCAGAATAACCCTATAAATTATCTTAATTGTTGGTTTACAAAAAAAAGTAAAAAATAAATAAAGGCAATTAATATTTTCTCCTTATACTGTTACCACATGAGCCCATTTTTAGGGTTCCATGGCAACATGCTAATTCTAGGCCATTTTCATTCATAATACAATTAAGTCCTGAAAAAAGCATTGCATTGTGGTGAAGGCTGGGATACAGACACAAGTAATGATTGGGATTTTACAGAACAAAGTAGAAGTGTGTTTTCGTGTACTTGCAGTAGCTCTGTGGTGCTGGAGGCAGATTATAAGGTGCAGTTGGGTGGGTGCTGTACCTGATATAAGGCTCAGTGCTGCTGGCGCTGGTCACCTGGTCTTTGGTGAGGTATGTATTATGAGAAGAAGAGATGTAGTAGTGTGCCAGTGGTCTGCTCATGTCCTGATACACGTGAGCGTGATCCGGGTTAAACACATCGTTCTCTTGCGAGAGCATGTACATGGTGAAACCGTTCTGGGTCATGAAAAGATTCTTCCGGGCTGAGGGTCATAAAAAAAATATATCACTTAACACTGTTTAACACATGCTTCAGTAGAGCTGGTCAAGGAAATGTTTAACACAGACTTTTTCCTATTCTGTATTACTAACGTATTACTCTCAGTTCTATTAAAAGCAGAAAGGAATAACCAAGGTTTGTCAGTTAATAACCAGTGACACACTACTGAGCTATGCACTCACACTAGTTTGTGGAAGTGGATGGGTGTGGTTTTTCAGTTTACTGTTGGGCCTGCACTCCAGTTTTCAACAGGTAGGTCAGATATTTTTCATCATTAGCTCACACAATAATAAACCGAAACCAGTTTTGAGTTGGCCTTTGTGCCATTTCTACTGACACTATAAACAGTAGAGTGCAGACAGGAAATGAATGGAGAACAGCAAGGGAAATGTGAGCTAGATTAATAGCTGTTGGTCATTTTTCAAATGACAGTACAGAGTTCAAAAACTATTATTATTAAAAAAAAATTTTATGCTGGATCAGATTTGTACTTGCACTGCTCATAGTTTCATCACATAAAATATTTTTTTAAAAGTATTGAAATTTTTTTTTTATTCAGCAGTGAAAATTATAAATTTAAAAGACTTTCATGTTTTATTATTATTATTGTTAACGAAATTAATCATTTTATTTGGCAAGGTTACATTAAAACATCAAAATTGACAGTAAAGACAGGAAGGCTCATGTGACACTGAAGACTGGAGTAAAGGGTGCTGAAAATTCAGCTTTGCCATCACAGGAATAAATTACATTTTAAAATATATTAAAATAGACAACAGTTGTTTTAAATTCGAATAATATTCACAATATTACTGTTTTTACTGTATTTTTGATCAAATAAATGCAGCCTTGGTGAACACGGGTGAGAGACTTCTATCAAAACATAAATACAAAATCTTACTGACCTATGTGGAAGAATTATTTTTATGTTTATCATAACTTATTATATTTCACAAGACTGCATATATATATATATATATATATATATATATATATATATATATATATATATATATATATATATATATATATATATAGAATATATATCTGATTCAGAATTGCATGAAAAATGAAAATAATCTTCAAGAAGAATAAGAGGACCTGAGGGTATGTGTAAGTAGCATGAGTTTCTCTGTGTGCTGTTTATGCAAGTAAGAATACAAATATTGTGCATGTTTACATGTCTACTCTCCACTGAAGAACTGAAGGAAAAGATTAATATTAAAGTTAAACAGTAGTTTATGTATGTATTTATAAATCCATGTATACGTATACATAAACCCCCTGTGTGTCCGTAAAAATTCAATAACATATAATGTATGGTGCTGATGGCTGTGTACCCCAGCTGTTGAGCTCATAGGTGTGGATGAGAGTCTTCGCGTGGGCCAGTGATGCATCTTCGCCTTGGTCACCAAGAAAATCCCGCAGCTCCAAGGTTGTGAGCACACATCCGTTACCAGAATAATGCCTGAACACCGCATCCAGCTCCGGCCTGCGCATCAGCTCACGACAGAACTCCTCAATCTCCACGTGATCCAGCCGCCCGTCACACGAGCGATCACACTTCTACACACAAGAGGAGCAATAAAAGAAAAAGAGACTGCATGAGGCTTCATTTAAATTGAATGCTTTTAGTTTTTACGACAGTTGTTGCCATATGCACATTGATCTCTCACACAAACCTTAAAGAGGGTGCGTGCATACTGTTCGTTCAGGTCAATGTTGATCAGCTGTAGCAGATGTTTCACCTCGTCGTAGCTCATCTTCCCATCCTGGTTCTGGTACGCACGTCTTAGATAGCCTCGGATCCAAGTGTGCACAGTTATGGAAAATTAGACAAACCAATAATATGCATACACAACATGCTGCTAGCCATATAGTATGAAAAAGAAAATTCTCTGCTACCAAACCACAGTCCAAAAGAACTCAAAGTATGAGGCCAGGTTTGGGCCAAGCTTTTCACATAACGTCAGGTTAGTGTGATAATCAAGTATGAAACTAAATAAAAAGAACATAATTATAACTAGAAATATAAGATATTAAATTAAATACAAATTTATGAATATATTATACAATATATAAAATATATTCAAATATAATAATTATTATAAATATATATTTTTTAATTAAAACAGTTGTTTGCATATACACTGTAGATGAACTCTTCTAGTGTTTGGTCTCAAAATTTTAGTTCTAGCATCTGATCAAAGGATCTTATTACAGTTCCAGATTCAATTACATTTTTTAATAATAATTTTTTTTATTATTATTATTATTATTATTATTATAATAATAATAATAATAATAATTTAGAAACAGGTTTCCCAAACAAAAAAAATGCAATGACTTATTCAAGGAAATCAACATATGACTTAAATTATGCATATTAAGCTGAGATAAACAGTTTAAAAAAAAAAAAAAACTAACACACTTTAACACTGAATTAAAATTAGAAGCTGCATGTATAGTGAAAACCACATTGAAGGAAAGAGAAACAGGACAAAGGTATTTGAACACGATATGTTCTGTGGTTCATATGTGCGGTGGAGTGGCTTTCAGACATCTGTTCTAGATCTGCTCTATATTTAGTCAGCTCTCTCACTGATTAATGCTGTGCAGTAATGGTGAGTGTGTTTACATGTGCATTTATTGGCATATGGTGGCCAAGGAAGGTGAAACTTAAGCCTTCCATTTAAATACTTTGATTAAATGTGCATTAAATGTGCATTAAATGCGCGACTTGCAGTTAGGAAAGACTGTTACTAGTGCTCAGTACTAGTGCATGCTCTCTACAAGTATGGCTTTAAGGATATTGGTCCAGCTTTTCTTTCTGGCTCATGTTGGAGACACGGTCTTTGAGTGTGCGGAGGCCTCGGACCCAATGCTCCGCTTCGTCCTGTGTGGAGCAGCACAGATCCAGGCTTTTCCTTCCTCCACGGAAGACCACAGTGAAGCAGTGGGTCTCTGGAACCAGATCTGTCATTCTTCGCAGACACTCTGACTGGCAGCCCTCCCGAACACACTCCACCTCTGTCACAGAGACTAACAGAAAGAAACACACACAAGCACACAAACGGGTGATTGGACCATTACTACTAATAATGATTTACATAGATTACATAATCTATTACTTAAAGTTAAATTGTATAATCTACGTGCCACTAGTGGCACCAAAAAGAACGCAAAAAATAAATGAACTACCTGAATTAAGAAAACATTAAAAGCAAATGAAACAACCTTAAAACTGAAATAAAATGTTTGTGTACAGAAAACAAAAATTCAACAAAAGTAAAAAAAAAAAAAAAAAAAAAATGATTCACATCAAAAGACCTAAATTAAACTACACTGACTGAATTAACACAAACCGAACACATATTAAAAAATAAATAAAACAAAAACTAAATGCAAGTTTTAGCTGAAGTAAAACTTCAAGAAAAACTAAATTAAACTAGCGGAATTTAATAAAGTAAATATATTCAAATAAACAAAATGAAATAAAACTAAAAATAAACAAACTAAAATAAACTCTTTGCTGAATCATTCCAAATAACACTTCAAAGGAACTAAACTAAACTAAGATAAGCTACCTGAATGAACACAAAACAAGATATATTTAAACAAACTAAAATTAAAAGCTTGTATAAAATGTAAAAAAAAGAAGCCTCTAAAACATCTAAATTAGGAACTGAAATAACTGAAATAACAAAACTAAAAGATTTATCTAAACAAAACTAAATAAAAAAACTAAAATTAAACAAACTAAAAGCAAGTCTTAGCTGAAGACTTCAAAACAACTAAACAATAATTTAAACAAAATGAAAATGAAAACAAAACCCAACTAAATGCTCTAAAGTCTGATGATAAACACATTAATGAATGATAAACAAGTAACAAGGACACTTAGATTATTTAAAGTCATTAGTGTCACAATGTGTGACGATGGACGTGTGTGTGAGGATTTATTTGGCTCTCACAAAACATGTCCAGTGCCAAAAATGTTCACAATGGTCTTCTCGGACTGCTGAAAGGATTATCGGTGCTCCCCTGCCCACCCTTTAAGAACTGTATATACTGTATACGTTGTTGTTGTTGTCACTGTGTACTGGAAGCTTCACCAGAAAAAAATTAAAATAATAATAAAAAATCCTTGTATATGCAAACATACCTGGCAATAAAGCTTTCTATTTTTTTTTTCTTTTCGAAAACACACCGCTACACACAAGCACACCCATATAACCCACCTCAGAGCCAAGCAGAGGCTTTGGACAGACAACCATTTTACCAAATAAGAAATGCAATTGCTAATACAGTGACAATCAAAATTTTTTAAGCTTTTACTTCCCTTCTCTGCCATCATGTTAGTGTACACTGCCCACTTCCAAACACTGACAAACATGCATTCATAATTCTTGTGTATATGGAGAAGAAGGGTGTTAATTTTAACAGTGCGTGTGTGCTGATACATGATGTACAGTGAATGGGCGTTTAATACGCAACTGGCATTCCTCACTAATGCCTGCTGCATAGATGCACAGGAGCTTGAACTCTCAAGAGATCCAGCCCTGTATCTGTCGCCCAATGAGGAGCTCCTGCCTACCAGCACAATGACATCTGCGTAAACTCATCTCCTACTCATTTACTGCAAGCTGTCTGACACTTATGCCATAACCATGTGTCTTCTGTCTTTATCTACCTTAATAAATAGCCAAAATAACAAAGAATTGAAGTGGTGCATGATGTAATGTTACATGCACAAACACTTACTCACATAATGCAAACTCACATAGTAATTATTTGGATTATGTTAATTCCTTCAAGTGTGTGGCAGTCCGTGCGTTGCGAGGAGCATGCTAGGATAGGACAGGAGCAGCTGAGCCTGCATTCCTGAAGCCAGTGTGACACAGCACAAGACAGAAACAGAGAAAGAGGCCGTCTTATCTTCTGCTCTCTGAGTTGAGCGGTACAAACAAAAGTGTTTGGTTTATGGGCATTTTCAAGTGAATTTCATGCTACTCTATCATTCATTAGTTTGGGGTCCATAAGATTGTCAATATTTTTGAAATAAGTCTCTTATACTCACCTACAAATACTGTACAAACAGTAATGCTGTGTTGTATTATAACTATTTGAAAGAACTGTTTTCTATTTAAATATAATTTAAAATGTAATTTATTCCTGTGATGCAAAGCTGAATTTGCAGCATTCAATACTCTTCAGACTTCAGTGTCACATGATCCTTCAGAAATAATTTTAATATGATGTGCTGATTTGATGATCAAGATGGTAGTGGGTTTGTGTATCATGTACTTTACAATGCTTTACAATGCTACAATAAGTTATGTTATTTTGTTTTCTTTTTATTTTGTATTTTATTTATTTTGACACAATATCTTACACAAAAACAATGCAAATCTCAGTTCGAGTGAAAGTTGTCACAATTATGTTCTTTTAGTTTCTTCATCATGGACTTTTAGCTTGTTTTATCTAGTTTCCTGGCTTCCTTAGTTTTTCTTGTCACTCTTTAGATTTAATTTAATCATCACAGATGTTATTTATTAGTTCCCTCATTTGCCTTGTATTTATTTTGCTCTGTCTCACTTTTGATTTGTCTGGTATTGTTTGTGTATACACAACTGTCTCGCATGTGGCTGATCTTCTGAGTTATTAAACTTTGTATTGCTTTATATTCATCTTCCTTGGACATTACGTGACAGAATACCAGACCGCATAATGAAATATGCTGCATTGTTGTCTCGCTGTCAACGCTCCATTTGATGATGAAACCCTGAAATTGCTGCTCTGGATTGGGGCGAATTACCATTATCCCATAGACCTCCCAGACACCACAGAACTTGACTGAAGGAGGCCGTCATTAGGTGTCTGGAGAGCATTTTTCCCCGATCCAGAGAACCGCCAGTCCCAGAGCCCAGCCAACCATCAATATGCTGCACAGAGCATCTGCCAGAGCCCACTGTGACTGAAGAGCCAGCATGAGAAGAAGCGACTGAGACTGTCATCGCCCTGGAGCCTGAGCTGATTGACGAGTCTCACCAGGTGTGTGAGTCGGCAACACCGCACGTGCCTGAGGGAATATTAGGTGAGTATGAGGGGATGAAAAGAAGCCCTGTCCACACTCTCACCACTGAGGGTGAGCTACAACTGGCCTCTGGAAGCATTTTAGACAATCCTGAAGTGGATAATTTAACATATTATCTTCCTGCTGATTCCATCCAGCCCTGACCCTCCTGCGCCTTCTGTGTTCCCTCCCAGCCTCCCTCTCTACTTAGCCTTAGCCTTTACTAAAGGGGGATGACTGACAGGTGAGTCGGTGGTCTTTTGATGTTGTCTAGGGTGTATCAAGATACATCTATGTATACATTACAAAAACAACATTTTGCAGGGAGTCAAAAGAAACAAAGCACAAATGTGTTCCAATTAAAATGAAAACACTAATTATTACATAATGATATTACAAAAGTGATTACTAACACTACTGTATTATTGTGCATGGGTCAGACAGCACAAATTATTAATCACAATGAGTCACATGATTAGTTACAAGTTCACTTTAGTCCTCAGGGTCTCCTCAGAATGACCCATAAATCCCCTCTAAGAGCAGGGATTATTCATAAATGCATGACCTGGGCTTTAACCTACTGTACAGCTGCATGTGTATATGGAAACTTTGCAAGTTTCAAAATCCAAAAAGATATGAATAGATAAATAGAAACATGCATCCATTCACATTTCTATATCACTATACAAAAGACACAGTTGTTGTTCACAGTCCATGTGTGAGAATGAATTTAAGTCTTAGGGTTGTTAAACCCCTTGTCTTGTGGGCCAAACTTTTCCTGCTTTAAGAGCAAGTGGTCGCAAGTTAAGATTTTGGTTAACTAACTTTTAACCAAATATTTTGTTGCATGAAAGTTGAGTAGCCTCAGATATCTCAATGCAGCCAATATTTTCAGTAAATGTAAAGCGAGAACACATAATAACAGAGGGGGGTGACAGTGGAGATAATCACTGAGATAAAGGACAGAGGTGCTGAAGGCTCCCTAAATAGGGTCCACCAACACCTATGGTCTAATAAGAGAAATAACATCGCCATGCTCCAGTGAAGCGCCAGGAATGGGATTATAGCAGGAAGTCTGATTCACTCTCACAACCGATTATCCATCCATCTGAAGAGCATAAGTGAGATGAAAAACAGATTAACAATCATCTGAACAGCTAGAGATTAGAGATGATAGAGCAGCTCATATCCTATAATGTCTCCTGTCACAGATGAATCTGTAGTGTTTCCATTATGCTTGGAGCAAAGGTTGAATTTGTGTGATTAAAAGGAGATTACCAATCACCTGAAAAGCAGGTGAAAATAACAGATTGGGACAATTAATTGGGACATGTCCCACAACGCCTCTATTCAAAGCAAGCACTAAATCTGCTGGTCTGAAATCATTTAAAGTTTCAGACTGTTCTGGTTAATAATCACAGTTTGCAAACAAAACTTTATGGGTTTTCTGTTTGCTGTTGCATTGATTGGAAAGTCCCATCCTTTAACAAAAACCTGTCTAGCAATATATCCCAGATGGTCAAAGGTGAGTGGTTTACTATGGACAAAAACAAGCAATACTGACCTCTAATGCAATTTTATAATGTCTATCCAGTGATTTACCAGTCTACCAAAAGAATGTGATGTCTTTGAATCATCTTGAATATCGATGTGATTCATTTAAATAACCTGAAAATCATGCAATTAATTAATCATTTCAATCAAATGACAGCGCTAATGATAACACAAACTAAAATGGTAAAAATGCAGTCTCACAAAATAGAACGAGGTCCATACATAATATATTGTGATGACAACTGTAATGACTCATCATTGCATAACCTTTCTGGATCATAACTAGTGTTTCTATAACATCAAATGAAAATTGTTCCCTTGTTTGACCTGTGATTAATTGGGTCACTGCTACAGTTCAACACACTAAGCCAAATCCATCCGTCCTGTTAAATTCAGTGGCATTCATTCACTAAAAATTGAACAACATAAGATTTAATACCTGCTGGGACCTTTGAGATGAGGTTAACAATGGGCATTCAAAAATAGAGCACAGCAGACAAAACATTAATAACGTCTTGCTGTGACTTAAAGCCAAGTTTTAGGTAAGATTAAGTGAAGTACTGTTTTCTGAACATTATTCTTTCTCCAGGGAGTGACTATGTTTCCTTGATCTACTTACTTGTAAAAAATATGTTTCCATAGTTTGGGGTCTGTAAGTTTTTTTTCAATGTTTTTTAAAGATGTCTATTATGCTCACCAAGGCTAATATACAGTAAAAACATTTACATTTATGCTTTTAGCTGACACTTTTATCCAAAGCGACTTACAGTGCATTCAGGCTAAAAATTTTTTTTTTTACCTAACATGTGTTCCCTGGGAATCGAACCCACAACCTTTTGCGCTGCTAACACAATGCTCTACCACTGAGCCACGGGAATTTAATAGACTATATTGTAGAGATGTGGGGTGGTAAACTCAAAATGTAGAAACCAAATATCTTGCTAAAAAGGCCTCAGGAGCTAAGCTGAGAGCGTTTACTGAACTAATTCTAGCTCATCATGCCACATAATTTCTGAACTAACAAATATTGTGCTAAAAGCTGATTTGTTAATTTGTTTTTGGATGTAGTTTTAGTCACAACAGATATACTCACAGGTCTGCTGTCTTTTGCCTTTGCGGGAGGTTTTGCTGGACTCACACCACACTGTCACACAGTCCTCCAGAAGCTTCAGGCTCCTGTCCTTCCGCCAACGTTGAGATCGAACCTTCATCATCTTTGACCCCTGCAGCATCAGGCGCACATCTTCATCGTCCAACACTCCTATGACACACACATACATAATTTTAAAAAAGAGCACCTTCTGTTCTTTCTAAATGTGTCCCATTCTGTCCAACATACCTGCTGCATGCTGTAAATCTGAAGTGTCAAGTCTCTAAGAGTTACACATCCTATAATTCACTCATAATGTGCAGTCCCAATGTTGTTCTCATATTCACAAGGTTATATGTGCCAGAGACTACATTCCCAGCACTGAGTCACACACTGTTTTGATATTTCATCCAAAACATGGACCAAAATCAATCCATTGCTCAAACATCTTCCAAAATAAATATATATGTGCAGACTCACACATACTCGAGACATGAGAGCACTGGGAGGTCAGAAGCTACAGTCACAAGCATGAGGGAAGATGTCATCCCATGGTGATGTAAGACACTAATAACTGTGGGTCAACGTCAGCAGGCAGCAATGACTGCACATATAACAGGATATCAATTGACAATAATAGGGAAATTATTTCTTGATTGTTTTTTTTTTGGCATGTTTTCATTCTTAATAATCAAAATATGTTTGTTTTCCAGATATAAGTGGCTTGCTCTCCTTCATAGGCTTGTGCAAGCTTGGCAAAAGACTATTCACTAAGAACAAAGATTGCAAAACTGCCAGTAGCATACACTGAGCTTTTGATAGCCTTTTCAAAGCTAAGTTAAGCCTGGCTGTGCAGAGCGGTGCGGTGTTACAAAAGGCTGAGCTGAAAAGAAAAAGAAAAACCGTGCAGAGGGAGGGATTCAGTAAGAATTAACTGTGCAGTTGATTTTAGCACCAATTTAGGGCAGTGCAAATCAAGGTAAAATCTAAAGTTAGCAAGCTAACAGCTTAGCCTGCTAACTCAGTATAGTGTTAAAGGGATACTCCACCCCAAAATGAAAATTTTGTCATTAATCACTTACCCCAATGTTGTTCAAAACCCGTTCGGAACACAATTTAAGATATTTTGGATGAAAACCGGGAGGCTTGTGACTGTCCCATAGACTGCCAAGTAAATTACACTGTCAAGGTCCAAACTATTTTAAAATACAGTTTATTTGAGTGATTGTAAAGTCTTATGTGTCACATGATCCTTCAGAAATCTTTCTGCTTTGCTGCTCAGGAAACATTTCAAATTATCATCAATGTTTAAAACAGTTGTGCTGTTTAATGTTTTTGCTGGGGTTTTTTTCAGGATTCTTTTGATGGACAAAGTTCAAAAGAACAGCAATTTTAATTTGAAATAGAAATCTTTTATAACATTATAAATGTCTTTACTGCTACATTTAATCTATTTGGTGTGTCCTTGCTGAATAAAAGTATTCATTTATTTTCAAATAAAAACATTACTGACCCCAAACTTTTGAACAGTAGTGTTCAAAAGTTAATTAATTGTGACAGGCAATTAATTGTGACAGGCAAATAGCATTAAGTTATATGAATAAAACACAATCCATAAGCCATGTTAAGCCATGATTGAATTTAAATAAAGTGCAGCATTATTTTAGTGCATTTAGCACCTGATTTAACTGGACAATGCAGACAATGAATAAGAAGTTTTTGCACTGAAATACTGCATGCAAATGTTGTGTAATTGTCTAGTGAATTCAACCTATTCTCTGCCAGAGCTTTAACTGGACTTATAAAGACCGGAAGTAAGACAGAGGTTGCGCTCACAGTGAAATAGCTGCTCTGCATTCTTTCACAGCATGGAGATTTGCCCTAGCAACACTACTTCATACCCTCTTCTCTTCATCAGCTCTCTGAAATGTCAAAAAACTTTGCTTTCTTATGTCTAGATGTTCTAGTACGCAGAGATCTGAAGCGTCTGCCTGAGGGGTGAAGTGCAAACAGGTTGTGTCCAGGGTGAGAGGGGTCTGTGATGATGTTACCTGCCCGTTTCTTCACTCTGGAGTTGAACAAGACCTGAAGACTGGGCAGGTGCACACCAATGATCCTTTCTGCTGCCCTAACAGTCCGTTGCAGTCTTCTTAAATATGATTTGCTGGCTGACCCAAACCAGACAGTTACAGAAGAATACAGAACCGACTCATTAATAGCCGAGTAAAAATATATAAGTTGGCAATCAACAAAAGAGTGAGAGGCAATGCAAACTCCCTCAACTGTTCCTGCTGAACAATCAAGTGTGTTTGCAGCAAAGAGACCCTCACCACAGCAACCAGAACGTAAACACCATGATGATCGAGGGAGGAAGGGAGGGAGAGAGAGAGAGAGAGAGTTTTTGGTATATTGCCAGAGTACAGAGACAAACTGGAAGCTACTGGAAATATGGCAATGAAATGCCAAACTAAACTAAACTAAACTAAACTAAACTAAACTAAACTAAACTAAACTAAACTAAACTAAACCAAATCATGCATGATGAAGAAGAGTTTGAGAAATATATGATTTGAGGTAAAAAAAGAAGCACTCAGTAATTTCCCCTCATTCTCAAAACTACAAATGAATGGTACTTTTCATATATATATATATATATATATATATATATATATATATATATATATATATATATATATATATATATATATATATATATATATATATGCCCACCCACATAAGAAGACTCCAATGCAAGTCTTCAGTAATATTGTTACTGTTAATGAAAACTATTAAAAATGGCCTTTGTTAATCCAATTAAGCTCAAATAAAATAAAATATGAATATTAGATGAAAAACTAAAACTGAGACGAAATAAGACAAAATATTCTACATGGGGCGGGTCACCTAAATTTCACTCACTTAGCAAGCAAAACATTGCTCTTTTAAGGGAACCTGAAATTACTGGAACCAAGCAGAAAAACGGCTAATGGCTATGACGTCACAAACATAAATCTCCTATCAGAAATAAAGAGCCTCTGAAGGTTTCTAACTGAAGAACTTGGCACGTTTTGTTCTGTGAAAATGTCACAAATATGGCTGTTATGAACTTCAGTTATAAAGTTAGTTCAGTTATATCTAGTGCAGCGCAAACTAAATGTAACAGCAGCTTGCAACACTTAAATGTAGTCACTTATTTCATATGCAAACAGGTTAGCAATGTCATAATAGAGGTCACTTACTTAGAAATCGTAATGATACGGTAGTGAAAAAGGACATTTATTTTATGGGTAAGTGAGAGGGAGGAAACTGGTCATGCAAAATGAAAATTACCACTTAGGGTCATTTTCGGTTCAAGAAACCTTAATTAACTATTGCTCAAAAGTTTGGGGACAGCAAGATTTTTTTTATATTTAGAAATTAATACTTTTACTCAGCAAGAATGCATTCAATTTATCAAAGTGACAGCAAATGCTGTTCTATATTGAACTTTATACTCATCAAAAAATGTCAGAAAAAAAATCTATCACTGTTTCCACAAGAATATTAAGCAGCACAACTGTTCTAACATTGATAATAACAAGAAATGTTTCTTGAGCAGCAAACCTCATATTAGAATGATTTCTGAAGGATCATGTGACACATACATATTAAAATATTAAAACAGCTACTTTAAGTTGCAATTATATTTCACAATATAACTGTTTTTACTGCATTTGTGGTCAAATATATGTAGCCTTGATGAAAATATGACACTTCTTTCAAAAACATGAACAAACATTTTTGAACAGTAGTGTAGACTTGAAAAAATAAGATTTTAATTTTTAATTGTTGGTGAAGAGATGACTTTACTGCACGCAACATTTAGAGTTAGAGTTAGAACTAGAATTATCTATAGTTCACCTGAGGTGCATCTATATTTATAATAAATGTGGGCGGCATTACTCGGATGACTTATTCTCTCTCATTACTTTGTCATTTAGCAAAAGCACAAGAACCGTAAACCAACTAGAGCAACCTGGGAGCAACTTAACTTAAAAATAAACCCATCCCATTGGGTTTATATGCAAATCTCATTCCTAAAACAACCAAATAACTGTTTTCTCATTCAAGAACCTCTTGATTATTCCCACTGGAGTGCTTTATTTTGGAGTACTGACACAGTAACATTAAATCACACCACTGAAGAGCACCGACTTGCACAGCCTCTTCATACAAGCCACCCAACATCATTTTACAAGTGTAATAAATCTGAACACTTATAGCATTGTATATCTATTGACGCCAGTAGCCATGGCAGAGAAAAACCAGCAGTACGGCAGCCATGGAACAAGACTTTAATAAAAATGATTAATTCTGCATACTGTAGGTTGATATGAAAAAATCATACAGATGAGTACAACATTAAATAGAATTAATTAAACCAAAGCAGGGTTATCACCACTGATCTATAATAGAGAACATACATATATATAGTCATATATACTGTAGATCAGTGGTTATCACCCACTTACAATAGTTTAAGCTAAACTCTTACTCATGTATCTGCAGTCACAGTGCTGTACTGTAGTTATGGGAAGAAGCCAGGGAATGCACTGCAGACGAATCCTCAGAGGATCTTATACTCAATATAGCGACAACATTCAACTCATTCATGATCAAATGCAGAAGAAACCCAGCTAAAATAGGCAGAGGTGTGGTAAATATCTGCCGAGGTCAAAAAAAGCACTGCAATAACCATGACAAAAATACGCCTTAGTTACTTTTCATGGAAATCAGCCAATGTTCATGAAGAATTCTGCATATTATTCCTTATGTAATTGCTATAATATAATAAAGGCATTCCTGGATTACATGATATATCAGTCATGTAATGACGTCCGTTTTACATATTTTCCTTCTTACATGCGGTTCCTTTCAATAGCATGAAGCGTAAACTAGCACAGTTATTTTGGTTTGGTTTGAGAGCTAGGCTGATATTAACATGATGTGTTCGTTTCAGACATCAGCTTGCTGCTTAATAAGATATCACAATTGCAAAATAAATGTCGATATTAAAAGAAAAACACACAGAATGGTTTTTATGTGGACAGCATAAGCAAGGGCCATAGGTGTAGGTGGTGGTGATCTGGAGTCATGCTGCTGAAGGGTGGAGATGAGAGGTAAACATGAGTGGGAAAATAATAATTGTGCAGAACAGTCAGTGGTTATGAGTGTGGAAGTGTGGTTACGTGTGGGTTATGCTGATCACGAAAAAATACAGCTGGATAAAACAAAAACTGTCAATCTTAATTTCAGGCTGCAAAGCAACAAAATGTGATTATTTTAAAGGGGGCGATTCTTTACACCCACTGTACATTGCCGCAGCATCCAGTGTTAGGGGCTGTTTATACACAGATCTTGTTTTTGTGTCATCTCGAAAAGGTTGTTGAAAGTGAACGCAGGGGTCTTTTGGCACGTTTTTCTCAATTTTAAAGAATACATTTTAAACTTGACAAGCTGTCTTTAAAAAAACTGAAGAGCTCTTTCTAATGTACTGTATGTATACATAGACCCACTATTATTGATTATAGTTCAGTACAAGACCAAAGATCCTCCATAATTCAAAGGTCTGTTATCAAAGTGTACTGCAACGTTCTTAGAACTTGGGCTAATATTCTGGCAAGGTTCTCTCAAAGTTATGAACAAAAGTTATTCCAGTAATGTTCATCCAAAGCTGTCTGGTCTTTAATAAAATTCTCAAAATGTTACAAAATGTTATTTATACATTATTCGTGGAACTTTTGGAACATTATTTTGTTCACATCGTAATGGGTACTTTAGCAAACGTTCTTAGAACATCTGATAGCTTAGTCACTGCAGGCAAAACTCACACAACTCCGCATCTAAAACACTTCCAAAACAACAACAACAACAACAACAACCACCAATTCTACGGGTTCTGTTTCAGCTCGCACAACAAAGTAGATACAAACAAGTGAAATGCCCCATTGCTGTAAAGCACCGGCCGCTCAAACCAGATCTAATTGTTGTTGTATAATTATTACATAAATTATCACAAAGTCAAGTACAAATGCAATAAATAATGTGCATTAGCGTTTTCTTTACCAAAGCAGGTCAAAAATGACACCTAAACAATTAAGGGATAAATCTCATGAGTTCACACTAGATGCCTCACAACACCCGAATGTCAATCAAAACGAGCATTCGTCAAAGAGTAAAGGTCTTTATTGATTTAGTGTGGAATGAGTGAATCTGCTCATTTGACCCCTTTCACAACCAGAGCTTTTAGAGTTGAAAACAAGTTAGCGGCTGAGATTAAAGTTTACTTTCTGTGAAACTAAAGAAAGCATGCATACTTAAAGTAACATTTAGCACGTATACGGATTTTTATTATTATTATTATTTGTCCTAATGAAGCCTATTATGATCTCACCAAGCCTCCGAAGTGGATCGTGGGTTTTCGCCTCGTACGCTTTGGGTTCAGTCTGAACTGTCTCCGGCTTCTTTTTCCTCCCCAGCATGTTGAATATCCCTTCGGCTCCAGGCAGGGAGTACTTCTTATAACCGTCTTGAGGTAAATGTGAATAATAAATAGACAAAAAGTCCAGAAGTACAGGTTTAAATGTCGATCTCTCTCAGTGCCTGTGAATCCCAGTCCTGCTGCTGCTCTGGCGGCTGTCGTAGACGCTTGTAAACACGCAGCGCTTTACTCGAGCGGTAAGTATCCGCTGATGAACACGAGTCATTCACTCACACTGCATGACACACTTGCTCACTATCTGAACTGAGAAGTCGATTGAGTGATTGGGTTGCTACTTTTATTTTTAGCCTATATATTTTTGTTTATGAACAGGTGTCACAAAAATAGACTTTGGAGATAAACTGTTGCAAACAAAGAAATTAAGTTGTCTGAATGCAGAACATGAACTTCACACAGTCTTTTCTCTGGACTACACCTACTGGGTTTATTCATAGTAGCAAATGATTAAAAACATGATTTGAGTTGCGTGTGAGATTTACCGACAGCTCACAATTCACTGTATATGCTGCCATCTGCTGCCATACTAATGAAATGACGTGAAATACAATGAAGTAAAATTAAAAATATAAACAAACATCAGAAGAAAATGTAACCCTACGGGAAAGTGATTTGGTATTGGTGTATAAAATACACACAAACACAAACACACACAGAGCAGTTGTCTTTTTGGTATTGGAGTACATGTATATTTCCCTCTCTCTCTCTCTCTCTCTCTCTCTCTCTCTCTCACACACACACGCGCGCGCGTTTAAAGTGTCAAAATGGATTGTGAGCATTTTTGTTGTTATGTGATAAAAGTTTCATGATGTTCAAGTTAGAATCTGTTTTAATATCTCTTAATATCGGTTACACTGATACTTAAAGATAAATAATATATTACTCACTCTGTAAGTAAACTAGAGAAGTAATTTTACATAGAGGAAATATAAATAAAATACTGAAAGCAAAGACAAAATATTTAACATTGCTAAACAAGTTCAAACATGTTAAACAGTTTCATTTAAAAGACTGACTTGCAAACAGGTTTTTACAGGTCCCATGCTGTAAATACACACACACACACACACACACACACACACACTTAGCTATCTAAATGGGGACATTCCATACACTTCTGTTGTCTTTTATATAGAGTTTGTTAAGCTTGTTGTAAGTACTATAACTTAACCCACACCCTAACAGAAAACTTTCTGCATAATTTAGAATAAAACCTTGTGTTTATACTGTATACCATGATGGTATGCTCATAAACATGTTTTGTCAGGTTTAGTTCACTTCTGGTTACAACTTTGTCACCAAAATATTAAGAAACTACAGGTTAGGTAGACACATACACACAGGAGTAAGCTCTGTCATCTATCTAAGCCACTGTTTCTGCCTCTCTCTCTCTATATATAAACACACACACACACACACACACACACACACACACACACACACACACACACACACACACACACACACACACACACACACACACACACACACACACACACACAATACCTCAGGCGGAAACAGTTGCATTTATTCATACCTTTTCTCAGAAATCTTGCTCTTTGCTAAAATGCCTGCAGAACAAGACAAAAACACAATACCCAAATGAAGTATGCTCTGCAATAAGAATTTATTATAGTTTGTGACAGACACACTTTGCAGGTTATATCTCTGTTCTTTGCATTGAGGTGAATAGATTTCTGCATAGTATTTGTAAGTCACAGAGAAAGGCCATTAACAGGGAAAACAGTCTTCTGGAGTTAAAACAGGTACACCCCAAGTACTTATTATATTCATACAAAATATATGTATAATATATACTGTGTATAAAACAAACAAACAAATAATATTAAGGAAAAACATTTCAAGTAACATCTTGAAAGAAATGACTGTGCACCTAAGTGCACTTTGTAAACCATATATAAACTAAAATAAAAAAAGATAATATGTTTATTTACAAGGTTAACTTAAGCAAGGCTTTGTACAAATGTTACAAAATCGTTTGACACACATATCCTCGACCACATAATGTATACACAGGCAATTTCAGACACACATATACACTCATATAAAATGATTTCACCAATGAGCTGTTACTCTATGTAGATGAACATGTGGGAAGGTGAACACACCACACTGCCTCTTATGGATCTTAATGTAATTTAAGTTACTGGTAGAATTATGCACTGGCACTGAGCTCAATGGCCTATGTTAAAACTAGTTAAAACTGTCACTGTCAACACTGTTCCTGTTTGCTAACACTGTTTAGCCAATACTGTACTGGCATTTTTGAAGAATTGGTTCATCTGGGACTTGAAAACACAAAATCACTCCTTGGCATGCGAGTTGTCAGGGTCTTGGCAGAATGTTGTCATGTAACTGGCCAAGAAAAGGAAGAAGAAAACTTTGGCATCACTGAAAAGCCCCTTTGCCTGGCAGGTGAAGTAAATCTGAGTAAAAGTAATGTAAATTTGACTTAACTGAGGGCTTTAAACAATTTTTATCTTGTATTCACACAGCAACCTAAAGGGTCGTTCACACCGACAGTGATTTGCAGTGACAAAGTGACTGGTTTTATTTTCATTGAGAATGATTTGAGAGAACTTACCAAAAGCAACATTAGTCACTCAATTGCATAAAGAAGAGATAATGTTTATGCAAATGAACAGCATTGTGATGCAGCAACAATAGAAATACAAACCAGGGCAAGGCAAAATTTTAGTTTCAGAAATTCCATTCAATCAAATTAGGTCACACCCTACTGGAAGTTGATTTGGAATTAGAATTAGAATTAAAGTGGAACTTACAATTCCAAGAAATTTCAAAAGGTAAGGATATTCTGGGAAATTAAGTGTTTTTCCACCATCGTCCATAAAATGAAACAATTTGTAAAAAGCAAAAATCTACATAAGTACAAATGTCTATAGGTGACATCAAATGAGGCAGAAGTTTGTCTTGATAACTCTTTCATTTCTCATTACAAATAACACTTAGGGTGCTTTCACACCTGGCTTGCTTGTAGCATTTGTTTCAGAACCTGACACATTTTCTACTTTAGTTGAGTTATTTTAGAAACGACAATCACACTCAGATAAACACCAAAACAATCGGTCTGAGAACGCCTGAATGAGGTGGTCTTGGCCCAGTTGAAATGGAACTCTAAAGTGGTTCGCTTTTGGTGAGAACGCAATCTGACCTAATGAACCAACAATCCAAGCTGTATCATAATTCATAATGTGAAATGCATTCAGTGTTTAATTAGGTGGGTGAGCACATTATTTATCATAGTTGAAAACCAAAGAGCATCTCTTCATTTTAAAATGTTATTGTTCTTCTCTGAAACAGGTGTATTGCAAGAATGCTGGCCCAATGAAGCCTTGATATACATATACAGTGGGGGAAATATTTATTTGATCCCCTGCTGATTTTGTTTTGAAGTTTGCCCACTGACTTTTGAAGTTTGCCCACTTACAAAGAAATGAAGGGTCTGTCATTTTTATGGTAGGTTTATTTTAACGGATAGAGACAGAATTTCAACCAAAAAAAATCCTGAAAAAAACATTATATAAAGGTTAGAAATTGATTTGCATTTCAGCGAGTGAAAGAAGTATTTGATCCCCTACCAACCAGCAAGAATTCTGGCTCCCACAGATTGGTTGTGTGCCCAAGTGGAACACAGATTAGTCCGGTCACTTCAAGAAGTTACTCCTGATGTCAGCTCGTTAGGTGTATAAGACACCTGTCAACACAATCTGTATCTTCCATTCCAACCTCTCCAACCAACATGGGCAAGACCAAAGAGCTGTCAAAGGATGTCAGAGACAAGATTGTAGATCTGCACAAGGCTGGAATGGGCTACAAGACCATCAGCAAGAAGCTTGGTGAGAAGGGGACAAGTGTTGGTGCGATTATTCAGAAATGGAAGAAATACAAAACAACCATCAATCAGCCTCAGTCTGGAGCTCCGTGCAAGATCTCGTCTCATGGGGTAAGGATAATCATGAGAAAGGTGAGGGATCAGCCCCGAACTACATGGGAGGAGCTTGTTAATGATCTTAAGGCAGTTGGGACCACAGTTACCAAGCAAAACATTGGTAACACACTAAGACAAAAATTGTCTTACTTCTGTGCTTGTCAACAAGGGTTTCTGCACCAAGTCCTAAATCATGTTTTGCTTGGGGATCAAATGCTTATATCACTCACTGAAATGCAAATCAATTCTAACCTTTATATAATGTGTTTTTTCAGTTTTTTTTTTTGGTTGGTTGGTATTCTCTCTATACAATAAAATAAACTGATCATAAAGGTGACAAACCCTTCACTTTTTTTGTAAGTGGGCAAAAATCAGTAGGGGGTCAAATAAATATTTCCCCCACTGTATATTCAAACATATGAGTGTGTGTAACAATCCATTCTAATGGATGACACGATTGGTGTTTCCAGGAACATGAACAGGTACGATCTGACCAATGAGAGGACAGTTTTACACACATGTGACTTGCATAAACACATTTTGGTAAGTGAAATGTTGCCTTGTGAAACAGTCTACAGGTCTGAAAATGCCCTTGCTGTAGTTTTATTTGAATTTCAGTTCATTATAATTCTATTTAATTAAATTCAAATTTCAATTCTATTTGCTACCTCAATTGAAATTCTGTTCAACTTTCGAATTTAAAATCATTCTCAATTCAATTTTGAATGGTGCACAATGAATGATGAATGGTTGAATGGTGCACAATCACATCATCCGCCACCAGATACAGTTGGACACTGCAGAATCGCTGTCAGTGTGAACATACTGAGGACACAGCTACAACCCAACCCAAATCCAGCTCTCTTGGTTCACTAGCCTGTACACACCATCACTGCTACAAGAAATCACGAAAGCGCGAGGTAGGCAGGACCCGATGTGCAGTAGGGTCTTCAGTCTCTGAGCGGGACTCTTCAATGTCCTGCTTTTCAACAGGGGAGGGCGAAGTTAGCGGTTTGGGGGGTGGCGCAGGTGTTTTTTTGTCTGAATTGTCTGTAGGGGAGACCACCACCGTGTGCCTCCTCCATGCACGTCTCTTTCGGCGTGTCTCCGGCGAGAGCTTCTTCCTCAGGCCGACGCTGCGTAGATCATCCGCCGAGCCAATCAGACGAGCCCGGACCTGATCCGCTAGGGAACCCTGCCCAGTGGACAACAAGTAGTTTCCAGAACTGGCTGTGGATGTTGCCGTGCACTCATTTCGCACGCTAACCCCTTTGGAGGAGGATTTGACTTTTGGGGAAGGAGACGGAGAGGAATCAGGCATTTGATTTGCACCCGACCGCCGTTCTCCCTCCGTGGCGGAGGAGCTGGACAGTTCCGAAAGGTCCACCGAGGGCGCTTTGGCTTTGTCTGCCTTTAGCCGACGCCGTGCGAGGGTGTCGCACTGTATGAGGCGGTGGGAGTTAAAAGAGTGGCGGCTGTGGAGGCGCTGGGAAGCGGATGATGAGTAAGAGGAGGTCGAGGGAGTAGATGAACGTGCTGTACCATCTTCAGGACTGGTTGTGAGGGAAGGAGGAGGCAGAGCAAAGGTTGCACCAGAGGAAGCAGAAGGTGTCTGTGATTTGCAGTGTGCATAGAGGAAACTGCGCGGTGCCGTTGGTTCGGGTGAGCTGTGTGAGTTCTGGCTTGAACGGCTTGGTTTTTCTGGCCTCTCTTGGGTGAGGGAGCGTGAAGCAAATCCACTTTCGTTATCGGTTTCACTCACCAGTTCGCTGTGCTCATCATCTGCATCTTCACCGCGCCCCTCTGATGCTAAACTCCGCCCCAGAGTGGACAGAGTAGAGTAACCTGACACAATAGACCGTGCATCATCTCCTCTCCAGCTGCGACCCTTCACTTCAGACCTTTGCTCTTCCTCCTCACTCAGCAGCACTGCTGGTGCCGCTTCCTCTGTGGAGGAAATGCTGGGAACTACTTCCTCTTTTTGCTCTTGTGCCTTCTGTCTCTCATCCTCCTCCTCCTCTTCCTCCTCCTCTTCTTCTTCATCCTCTTCTCCCTCCGCTCGAGGGGCACAGAAAGATGCGACCTGCCCCATCTCTTGCAAGTCATCTTTTTCGGAGATGCAGGATTTTAGGGGTTCATGCTCAGAATCGTCGTCTGTGCTGCTGCCGAGGAGACGGCCGTTATGCCGTTTCCGGCGTTTGCGGGTCACAGCAGACATAATCGATAACGTCAGGATATCCTTGGCAGAAAAGTCACGTTTTGATCCCCACGACCCCTAAGTAGCAAATATTTCAAAAATTTAATTAAAACAAATACGTTAATATGAATTATTATGAAAAATATTTTATCAAATATTTATTAAATTAGATTGCTTTTACAGAAAAGTATTACTAATTTAAAGTGATCAAAAGCATCCAGATCCCTACAGTATTCTCTTTAACCTTTAATACACAACAAACATATTAAATAGTTTTTGGTTAATACTGACCTTAACTTTTGCAGAATCACTGTTGGTTGAGTCTGGCCAGTTAAAAACAGAGAGAGACAGGGAGAGAGATTTTAAGAGGAAGTTAGTGAAATTAACAAATATTTTGGCACCATGTTAAATATATGCTGTATTAATGAGAGGCACAGAGGAGGATCAACCTTGTGATTGTCAGTAAGTTAACTTTATACATTAATAAACAAGACCTGTAGCAGCCTCTGTGTCAAACATTAAGCATCACCCCCATAAACAGTGATTGTGAGACAGTGTTCACACAAGATCCAATATAAACAGCATCTGTGTAATAAACAACCAGCTGTCGATTGTCAGTTTATTTTCCAATGTGAACAGGGTCTTAGAAGAAGAAGTGAAGCAGCCCATATATGCAGCAGTAAAGATAAAGCGCACACTGATGACATCACATCACATACTGATGACATCGACCCATGAAAGAAGCTAAGGGAAGGCAAGGGCAGAAACTGTAATTGTCAGAGGGGGAGAAAGACGAAACAAACACAAATCGCCAGCACACACAGGTCCCGTTTACCTGGCTTGGGTGTCACTTCAGAAGTTTTCAAAAGTTATGAATTGTGAAGGCTTAGCTCTTCAATATTATTTAGATTTTGCACAAATAATTTTACATGACATTTACTTTTGTGATACATACCACTACTGTTCAAAATATTTGAAAAAAAAGAGGACATAAAATTACATGGATGATAATAAGAAATGTTTCTTTGTAAAGCAGCATATATGAATGATTTCTGATGGATCGTGACACTGAAGACTGCAGTCATGACTGCTAAAAATTCAGCTTTACCACTAAAATTAAAACTATAACATTTAGAATAGAAATATCCAAAATCATGTAAAAACAGTTTAAACAACCCAATGAGTTGCTATTTTTTAAATTTAGACCTACATTATCGTGCTCTAAAATGTCAAAATATTGGATACACCCCTTCCATGAGCTATCCTGTTTGAATATGGTTGCTTTGACTAAGAGGATAAAGAAGTATTTAGTTAACAGGACATGTAAACGGGGCCATAAACACCTCAATCACTAATGCATTTAGCCATTAAACACACACTCATGAACACACACACACACACACACACACACACACACACACACACACACACACACACACACACACACACACACACACAGAGAGTGCATGGCAGGGGAAACCCATCCTACCGCAGTGGCTGTTCCACAGGCTCAGCTAAGAGAGGGATGCAGAAATGTACAGAGAAAGACAGCAGAAAGTGAACATAATGAAAGAGATTGTTTAAAACAGAAACCTAAAGAGAAGTAAAGAGTGTTCAACATGCAGGAACACAGAAACATGTTGGACCTGCTGTCTACTACTGTCACATTTTCAACCGACAGACCACATGCATCTGAGGTGGAATATGACTGCTAGCCAAAAGTCATCTTATGGAGACTACTGTCAACTAGAACTGGCTGTTATTAACCTGAGCATTGTTGGTTGTAACTGGTTAAGCACTCTCACCTGATGCCTCCCCCTGTGGGCCCGTCCGACCAATATTAGAGAGGAGGTGATCTATGTTTGGGGCGGGCTGAACATCCTCTGTGTCCACTGGTGTCTGAGGGGTGACATTTAAATATTTTTTTTAAAATCCATGAAAAACTTCAAAATTTAATTGTTTAGTTTTTTGGTCATATAGATGATTCCTAAAATTAATTTGATGAATTTCAGTAACACTAATTATAAAGAAAACAAACCTTTTCATCTGTTTCATGTTCATCACTGAAAAACCAGGCATGCTGCGCAGAGAGCAAGACAATCATTGTTTAAAATCATAATTAAAATGGAGACTAGCTGTAAAACCGGTGGTGATTTTTGTCAGCTTTGTGCCTCACGTGCTGAATGAGTGTCTCCACAATCTTGTAGCGGTCAGGCATGTGGGTGACCATATCTGTCATGTTGTCCTCTGAGGTCCGGACAAGAGTGGGGCCAAACACCAGTGCCAAATTACGCGGCTCCATCTGCACATACATAAGCGCACAATAAGACATCATACAGCTAATATGAACTAGCATGCTACTGTATGCAACAGGTCACATGAGCAGCTCTGCTGATTTTTTAATGTGAAATGCCAAATTCAGATGCTACTAATCAGTAATAAAAATGTAATCAATATTACTTATTCAAATCTTTAGACTATTTGCAAAGGTCTCCATAGGCAAGGAAAAAAAAGACTAGTCCCAGCTGGTTCTCAACACAAACCCAAATTAATATATAAAAAGCAACAACTGTGTTCAACTATGCTTTGTCATTTACCAAAGGTACTGAAATATGTGAATCACAGAAAAGCAAGTGTTGCTCACTTTGTTCTTCTCAGAGTGGTCTGCCACAGTCTTTAGGTGTCCAATTAGAAATTTAAGAGTGTGGAAGTAATAATCTGGTAGATCGCGTATCTGCAGAAAGGCAAAAAGAGACAAAAGGAAAAGTTAATAGAAAAACAAGTGAAGACCATAGCTGCAAGCAGCAATTACAGGGCCAAGCACTACAGAAGCAAGCATCAGACTAACTACAGAAAATGAGTAATTGAAGACATTTTAGGATGATTTTTCTAGTAACATTATTTAATGGCTTATCACGTTTGATCAATAGGTGGTGCTGTTATCAAATCGATGTGGTGTGTTCTGCATGAGATGACAATGGCACACACAAAGTTTGGTGTCAATATGTCAAAGCATTACAGAGATACAGCCTCAAGTGTAATTTTGTGTGTAATCAAGTGTGGTATGCGAAAACGGTTTTGTCTATCACATAAAATCCATAATTTTTTGTCAGCATAGTCTGAAGATGATATGATTCGTTTTTTGGTGAAAATCGGACCAACAGTCTAGGAGGAGTTTGAAAAAAAAGAAAGTCAAAATGGCGGAGAGGAAATTTGCCTGACTATGGCAACATTGGTATCACTGTTCTCACCATGACCCAAGGAATCTATTAATACCAGTCACATTTCAATAGGCAAAATTCACAGAAAGCTATTAGCATTTATTTGAAAATTTATCATAACTTTTGACCACAAGGTGGCACTGTCTCAAAACCTTTTGAGTACTTTCAGGTCATTGTCTCGATGGTACATTAAAAGTTTCGTAATGGTACACCAATGCATTCGTAAAATATAGCATTTTATACCATAATAATCCATTGTAGTCAATGGCAATTTCATGTTTTGTTCAATTATAGCGCCACCAAGAGGCACAATCCCACCAAATGTTCTTTGTGTCCTTAGAGTGTGCCCATACATATGTCAAATTTGATGAAAATATCTCATTTTGTTTTGTAGTTATAGATATTTTTATATATGAGAACAGAAAAAATGACTGATGGCCGACTTTGTTTGCATTTATTTGCAACTTACTATCAAAATTTTGGCAGTTAGATATCAGCGTAAAGCTGGCATGCTAGGATTTTGAGTTCTCTACGGTGCATTTGTGTCGATCGGAGTAATGGTTGCTAAGATATTGGCAAATGTTTTTAAATCGCTAAAATGCAACACTGCACAAACCATAAGCCAAAACCTGGCATGTTTGGTATTGCTGGACTTGGCAAGGATTCAGGAGTCTAAAAGGGTGACTCCCCTTATAATAAGTCGACTACACCCAAAGTTATAAGCATGTGAATATTTGATTTGGCTTGAAACTTCTCAGGCTCCTTCAGGGCATCGTGCTGATGACCCATACCAAGTTTCGTAATGATACATCAATGTGTTCGTAAAATATAGCATTTTACTACAAAATTCAAACTGCCCGACGGCCCAAAACGGCTGACATGGGAAAACTGGGTATCATTCGACTCGGCATGATGCAACTAATCTAAAGAGACCAGTTTTGACCACTAGGTGGCACACCGCTGAAACACTGCATGTAGTCTCAGGTCATACTTGTTATAACACACATCAAGTTTGGTCTCAATATGCCAAACCATTGCGGAGATACAGCCTCACATCCATTTTTGCATGCTTTTTGTAGAATTTGTTCATGCGTTATTCGAGAACGGTTAAACTAATCAACTTGAATTCCAAAACTTTTTGCCAGCGTGGTCTGCAGATGATCTGATCCAATTTTGGTGAGAATCAGACAAACTGTCTAGGACAAGTTCAAAGAGTAGTTTTTCAAACAATTAAACAATATTGGCATGAGACAAGGATTCAGAGGGGAAAATAATTTTCCTTCTGTGCCTTATGGTTCAAAAGTTATTAGCATAAACATGAGTGAAACTTTGGACAAGTGGTGGCATTAGAGAGTTTGAGTTAGAGACTCCAAATTTGCTGTGGTTAATGTTGAGACTGTCCTATATCAGTGTGCCAAATTTCACAACTTTCCCGCAAGCGGTTCTATGGGCTGCCATAGACGCAATGGCGGAAGAAACTGAAGAAGAATAATAATAATGCCACCAGATACAATAGGTGACTATGCACCTTCGTTGCTTGACCCCTAAAAATACAAAATAAATGCTATTTAATGTTTAAAAGTGACAGTAAATCAAAATAAAATAAAGTAAATGCTGTTTTTTTTTTTTTTTTTAACCTTTGATTGATCATAAAATCCTGAGTGAAAATATGCATATATTATAATATATTTTTGATCAAATAAATGCAGGCCTCGGTGAGTGTAAAAGACTTTCACAAAGTGTAAAAGACTTTAACATGCTGAAAGCAAGTTCATACCAGTTTCTTCATTGTCCTTAGCCTGTCACTGGCATTATCCATCCGATTGGCCTCAATAAAGTCACTGTATTTGTCTCAAGAGGATAAAGAGAAATAGAAATAGAAGTAAAACAATCTCACTACATGACATACTTCATACCTTTTCAAAATATATTTCAGAAGGATTCCAGTATATTTACACTTTATGCACATATAATAGCATTAAATCACAGTTCAGATGCTCATAATCTCACCATCTGTGAAGAGGGGTTCTGGGAGTTTACGGAAGAAGGATTTTAGCAGGCTGCTGATCACATTCAAGTCTTGCCATTTCTGTACAGGAGTAAAAAGTGAAAGCAGTTGTTGTTGTTGAACCCAATTATCATCAAGCTTTTAGTATGAGGAAGCATCAGCTTAAACATGGGAAGTGAATATAACAAGCATGTTGACTCAAGTGTCAAAGAGCCAGTGACAAGTTAACAATAACAGTGTCTCTGACAGAGATTATGTGTGTGTGGGTAAACAGTGCACCTCCTCAGCGATGTTGATGTCTCCTCCTTTGTTGAGATGCTCCTGCAGGCTGGACACTACTGCATTGTTTCCTGGCACTCTGTAGATCCCTGTATACTCCAGACCCATGTCCTCCACCAACCCACAGCAGATCTCCACAATCAGGGGAATGAACTACACAGACCAACACACATACACATGTAAACATACTAATGTGAAGTTACCAGTAAGCATAGGAAACACATTCAGCACACTGCTTAAAGGACACACCTTGTTGTTGGTAGCAGGCTGGCAGTCTTCTAGACGCACACCAAACGCTTTAGGACTTGCTTTCTTAGCCTTCTTCATTATATTTATGCCCCAAGGAGATTTAGGGGGGCTGCTCTCATCTTTGGCCTCGTGTTTTGGGGAACGTGGGGGTGCGCTGTTGTCTTGCTTACTGAGCAGAAATGTCATTCGAGACACTCTGGGTGAGGATTCTGGTTTATTACCTGTTGGACTACAATAGGGAACCAAGAGGAAGCAGATTATTTTAATGAATTTTTTATTTATTTATTTTTTTCAGAACAACAAAATGCTACAGTGGGCTCCAATCTCACCTTTGCTTCCTGTAGTCATTAAGTTTTTTATTGATGAGAGCCTGTCGTGAGAAACCCAATTCCTACAGACAAAAATGAATAAAGTGCATTTTCATATTTCTGAAACAAATAAACTATATATAAAAAAAAAAAAAAATACTTTAAGTATGTTTTATCTTGGCCTGTTCATAATATAAAATAAAATAAAATAAATAAAATGCTATTTATGTACATTATTTAAATTTTAATATATCCAAGTACATAAGTTTTTATTTTAGTATGTTCTTAAATTAACATTAAATTACAAGTTCTTTATTTTAATTTTAGTTTGCGAGTATATTTATTATACTGTTATTTTAGCATAGTCCATAAATAAAATAAAATATAATAAAATAAAATCCAATATATTATACAAGCCCATATATTATGACCATATTCACATTTACTAGCATGCCTGGGAGTGATAGCAAAGCCTGCTGACAGTAAACAACAGTAAGAGAGAGGAAGGAGATCTCAGAAACAAATACCAAGTAAACATGCACTGCTTCCTATAGAGGCAACGGCAACCTCAACAAATTTGGTCTTGCCATTTCATTCTGTTGAAGGCCTCTATGTTCCATCATTCTCACACTCTCACCTCGTTGTCAGTCTTGCTGTTTTCTCTGATGACTCTGATCCACTCCAGCATGTCCTCTCTGTCCTCCGCCTGTAGCAGGTATTCACAGAAGTCCTGTGTGGTCAACCTCAGTGCGTGTTTGCGCTTCGTTTCGCTGTACGCAATGTCCACAAGGCAGCCCCGGATGCTGATTGGCTGCTCCTCTTCAGCCCCGCCTCCCAGCGCTGCGCCTTTGAGCACTGCCTCTCGCTTGTCTTTGTACAGGAACAAAGAATGGGACCGAAGCACAGAGAACACCCGCCTCCAAGGCCAGATGGCACTACCCACCTTCTGCAAGAGAGAGAGAAAAGACATCTCATTTATCAGATCATACAGGTAACTAATTACGGCAGTCATTTAACAGACACTTCTATCCAAAGCTACTTGCATGGCGAGTTTGTACTTAAATCCTTTCGCTTACAAGCCCACATCTTTATCTAAGCCACTAACAACTGCTCCCTTGGATTATAAATGAACCTCGCTGTCTGTTTGGCTTACCTTGCCCTTCTCTGTGTGGATCTGTTTAAAGTGGAGCCAGCCTTCTCTCTTCACGTCACTGTAGCTGATGTTGCCCAGCTCCGAGGTAGAGTGTCGTTTAGAGCGAGCTTCTTCCGCAGCAGCCAGACTGTCCAGAGACTAAACCATGACACAGGACAGAGAAATGCACAACTGTGACACCGACATGGAACTACAGTATACAAAGACCCAGAATACAGGAAGAGAACATTTAAAGCTGTACGCTCCAAAGTTTTAAGTTAAAATATCATACAATACAGTTTGAAACAAAATAAACCGTTTTAACTTTTTAATCCATTCTTGGGTGATAGGAAAATGTTTACCAATAGCTAAATAACTATTGAGGCATTGCTTAAGCAAACATGTATTGTCAATTGAAATATGAAAATAGACAATGGAGAGGTGACAACTTTTATCATAGCATGACTTATAATGCGGCTGGAATGCTGTACTGACCAGTGTTGTTATTGTTAACCAAAACTAAAACATTCAAAAATAGTTTTTGTTAATTGAAATAAAGCAAAAACAATATAAATATTAATTGAAAACCTCAACTTAAAAAAAAAAAATTAGATGTTGCTTTTGCAAATAACAGAAATAAAAAAAGCTGAATAATTAAAATGATGAAAACTAGATAAAATTATTAGAAATTAAATAGAAATATTTTTTAAAACAAAAATTACATCACATCACATACAATTTTTAAACTGAAATGAAAACTGAAAACATCAAAATAAAAGCTTATTCAAAATATTAATAAAAATTATATATTAAAAAAATATATAAAAATAACACTGATATTGACCAACCAGAATCTGATCTATAATTAGAAATATATTAAAAGCACAAAACTTAAACTGCAATTAAAATGAAAACTGAAGACATAATATAAAAGTTAATTCAAAATATTAATAAAATCAATAGTATATAAATAATGCTAAAATAACACTAATATTGACCAATCAGCATCCAGGATGGAACAATCTGATCTATACAAAGAAATATATCACATTATGTTGACTGATGTCGATTTAAAACGACAATACAGTTGTTTTGTTCATGTTGAAATTTTATAGAGTATAGGGAATTAAACTCACCCCTTCAGTAAAGAAGCTCTTGACTCTTTTTGGAATCCTCCTGTTGAAAAAGAACAATGAAAATATGTTCAAACATAAAATCAATTCCCACATCCTTACTGAGATGTGAACAGGATTTAAAAATAGTAAAATTCCCAAAACTCACGAGAAGACCCGCCCCTCTTCTCTATACACATTAAGCCCCTCATCACATGACTTGGAGCGTTCAGTGGTGATGGCCAGCAGGTAAGAGGAGCGACGATTAGACTTGGGATCACCTGCTTAGAGAGAGAGAGAGAGAGACATCCACTCATTACAAACCGTGAAAATGAAGTCCAGGAAAAGAGAGAGAGCTGATGAAAGACAGTTAGTGTGGAGTTGGGTAGGATACAGGAAGTAATCTGAGATTAGGAGGTGGGAAGGTGGAGATCTTCATCACAGTCTCAGTGAAGTCCAAAGAAGGTGCATGGGCATTACCGAAAGATCATTTGAACAAATGCAGTACAGCATGCACATACACATTTGACTAATTTGTGCTGTATGAGTACGCATGCAGTAGGAGGAGCTTTATATAACGATCACATGCAGCTTCTGAATGTTTACGTAATTTCGTAAACTCATCGCAATGTTTTCATGAACAGCTCTAGGCATTGATTTGATTATTAAGAAGTAACAGTAACAGTGTTTCTCTTTCTCTCCATCACTCACTGCAGTCGTGGGAGAAAAGGCGGTTGAGGGGAAAGGTGAAGGTTGGGGAGGCGGGGCTTGTGGCCACAGGAGGGGCGGAGTTTATACTGCCACTGGACACGACGGAGGAGGCGGGGACATGACATGCCCGCAGATCTGCACTTGGACTGGTCGGCTCATCTGTGGGAGGAGTGGAATGGAGGAAAGGACAGGAAAAGGAAGGAAGACAAGAATAAAAGAAAGTTATATTGGTAAAAGGAGTAAGATTGAAAGAAGGCAAACCAAAAAGAATAACGAGGAAAGAGGGAAAGGTTAGAGGGAAAGCAAAATGGTGTTGCACAGTTAATTTCAAGATATATAGAATATGATAGAATATCATAATACACCAAAACACAAGAGACTCTTCCTCTCTGACAAAAGTAAACAACTGGATTTCCTAACACTCAATTTACTGCAAAACCTAATGAGATTTAGACACTCTTGAAGCAAGGAGGAGTAATCGAGTCTTACTTTAAGGAGAAGCTATAGTTCACACTTTATCAGTACCCACTCATCATGTTTTAAATGAAAAAAGTTGGAGCATATGATAATTTACGTGACAAAGTAAAAAATGCTGAGAGATAAAAGAAGAAAAAAAAAAGAGAAAGAATGATTAAATCATACAGAATTTTGTACCTGACTCGTAGCCCTCCATGAAATAAGTGCTCAATGTGGAACTGAGATGTACATGCCCTTTTTGTATTAACACATGGTTTCAGTTCTTGCTAAAGCGCATAGTGTTTGATGTTATGTGTTTCTCGTGGGAAGTGGTTGGTTGCTGCAGGTATGCTTTTATAACAACCTCTTTGGAGTGGTCAACTGGTTAAAGCTAATACATTAAAGATCCTTCCTGTCAAAGTCTTTCTTTTCCCCAAATCCCTAATATATAAGCACATATTAGTCACGTTTTCAAAGCATGTGCTTGCAGTTATGTGTCAGGTCTTTCTTGTCCTGCAGTGGCAACATGATCACTTCAAAAACACAATTTGGCAGAACATTGGTATTTCAGTGATTAAGGAAGATTCTGCCATCAGTAAACCACCTGCAACAACATCTATCTACACCAGCAGGTGGTAGCAGCACACAAATGTCACTGAACAAGAGGATTTCTAAACAAGATTTGTCTGGTTATTAGGGATGCAACGATTATAGTTTTTGTTGGTACGATTATTGTCAGAAATAATCATGGTTTTACGATTATTATGCATTTATAATGTATGCAATCACATGGACACTCTTTAGATATTAAAGTTTATTTAATATTTATTGCTGCCTTTTGAAACAGACATAACACAGTAACCAATAATACAGCACAAAATAATAGTAATAGAGACAAACAAAAGTCCATATTTCCAATTGGAATTAAAAAGGTGACCTCTGCTCTGTAAACATCCATGTTATTATTTCCCTTTTTAAAATAACTAATGAAAATAGATCACAAAAGTATTTAGTTATTTTAGAGTGTACATCCTTTACATTTCTTTTGGACCTGAGGCAGAGAACTGAAAAAAAAAAAAAAAATTATTGGTTTTTGACTTATGAATAATACTGTTAAATGGATAATTAAATAATGTTAATGAAGTATTATTAATATAAAGCTATTAACTTTATCCCACAGGGCAAACTAATAATAATGAGAGGAATAAGCTGAACTATTATTGTAATGAACTGTCATCCATACCTATTCATTTTAATATTCTTTTTTTATAATAATTCATATGATTTTACACGTGGCCTGAGAAAATCATGTCTATTTTTTTGGTTTGTGAGATCGGAGATTGCACTGCACACACATAGAAATATTCAGGAGGACACAAACTGTTTGTGAACCCTGCCCCATGACTTTTATTAATAAAATAACTTTGATACTGAATTGCTACATTATATTCATCAGCAACGAGGGGGTAAAAATCACTGTTTAACTAAACACACGTTTGAAGAGAGATGCGCTGATGCAGGTTCACACACACACACACACACACACACACACACACACACACACACACACACACACACACACACACACACACACACACACACACTTATCTCTCCCGATCAAATAATTAATTAAAGTAGCTAAATGTTATAAATTAATTAATTCAAATAAATGTTATCTTACCGCATTATTTAATCTCTGTCAGTCTTGCCTTCACGTTGTGCATTAAAATAGTTTAAAGCCTTGTATTCGCTCTTTAGCAGCAGTTTTTATGGCAATATTTAAATGACACCCTGGTCATTCTTGGTGTACCCAAAATAGTCCCACACTATCGATTTAAGTCATTTCTCTGGTGGAAATAAAGGATCGCTGTTTGGTTCCTCTGTCATAGTTAATCTAGTGTGTGTAGTAACCTCCGTGTCTCTAAGTACAGCATTTTAAGCTAACTTAAAGAGTGTAACTTTGTTTTCATTTTGCGCAAGTTGCAACTGTTCCGTTCTGTGCAACAGAAACACTCGGTGTAGTGGCGCCTTTACGATTAATTAACCGCACTTTAAAATGTCACGGTTAAACCGGTTAATCGCTGCATCCCTACTGGTTAGCATGGTCCAGTTATCTCTAGGCCAAGTTGTTCAAAAGTACTCTGATCAGACTAGATCAAATCTTAAAGATTTCTTAAAAAACAAAGGATTCTAAGAATGGAGTTGACCATGAAATCCACTCTTGGTTTTGATCAGGATCAAACCTTCAGTAATTGTTGTAAACCACATTTTTAAACATTTTATCCAAAAAAAGTAGGATTATCCTGATCCCAGTATATTTCATCATTTTGATCCAGATTAACTTTTTGAACAACTGGGCAGAGAGCACCTTTCTCCATCGACAGCCTTTCAAAATAGTAAAAGGGAAACGTGTTCGCATAGTGCAACCAGCCATTCAGTGTTGTCATGTTGTCATTTTCCTGCTTTGACTAGTCACATGTCATAAGGCTCAGGTGAACGAACCAATAAGATCTGGCCGAGTAGAGAAGAATAATGCTAACATATGGCTTTCTCAGGGTATAACCCTTTTTTAGACCCTTTTGTTTCCAAAAAGCTTAAGAAATAGGCCACATGTTTAAACTCATCCGTAGCCTGCTCTCTATTCTCATTATTTGTGTTTCTTTATCTCTGTGCATCACTTTTTCATGTGACTATCTTAGCCATCCATCACTTCTCACTTCATATGAAGTATTGAAGTATCTACTTTTCTTCTTATTCAGTTTATCAAATTTTAAATGTCTTCAGTGCACATACATCAACCAACCTCTAATTAAATGTTTATCTTAAATCAAGTGAATCCTCTTTCTTTTAATTCTCTTATGTTGTCTACTCTTTCTCATACTAGAAAGTAGCAGGGGCGGAAACATTCCCAATCTAGGATGTGGAATCTGGACTGAGCTTGTTTTCCAGCCACTGGCAGAAATAGCTGTTCTGTGGGTTTAACAAAGGCCCTCATTACTGAAGCCTGAGTATGAGCTCACACACACACACACACACACACACACACACACACACACACACACACACACACACACACACACACACACACACACACACACACACACACAGCTCCATATAGTCTGTATCATGGACATACAACAGATGCACATAGAAAATCCATCTGTACTATTTCAACATCAGTCATGTGCAACAGTCGTATTTTGAGGTTCAGATGAGATGCTGTAAATAACCCAACCTATCAGAAGTACTTCCATGAACAGACTCTCACTAGCCATGAAATACAGTCTTTCTGCAGATATATCCACAAAACCAAAGAGTGAAGAACACAAATATAACAAATATGGTGAGGTTTCCTCTTATAGTGTCACAAATCAAAATGAAACCAGGCCTGCCAACACTGTAATATGAGCAAAAGTGTGGTAAGAGGGATTTCTCCAAAAATGAGTAGGGGAGACAACGTGTGTGTGGATGTGCAAATATCTTTGATGAGTTAGCGTGTAGCGTGTTAATGTGTGGCTGGTGGAGTGAAGACTCCTCCCCTTTTTATTTGAGACACAATGACCACATTGAGGGCAGAAAGAGCTGAGTGTGCCGATTGTGTCCGGTAATATCTGATTGTGTGAGAGTGTGTATGTGTGTGTCCTTCACCCCTAACCCCAAAAACCTCTGCTCCCTGCCCCTCTTCCTTCTGCCATTCTCAGTTCATTACACGATTGTAAAAAGTGCAAGTCTTCTGCAACTAAACAACATAAAAGTATACACTACATGAAACAACTACATTCATTCCAAAACTGTTTTAACTTTCCTCATTCCTCTGAAAAACGTTTTGTATGAATACCTAAATGAACTGACCCTCCCCCGGTTACTGTTGCTAACTGAAACAAGTTTTTTAGTAAAATATGTTCATAGAGTTAAAAAAAAAAAACATAAAAAACAAAAACCAAAAAAACTGACTGGGTATTATTCATCTGTGGGCTGGAATAAATAAAGATATCACAAAGGCTTTTTATTTTTTATTTTTTACCTGGGTTATTATAGTTAGCTACAACTAAAATCATAAAAAAATACAAATATTAAATAAAATAAAATATTAATAAAAGCTACTATATCATCACAACTATCCTAAAATAACACTTTCAAGACCAAAAATTTGTCTAAAAACCTTCTCGATTTTAAAACAAGGCACAGACAAGCTTTTAGTTTGTTGCATGCTGTAGATTGATATAGATTTGACCAAATGCAATAAATATAATTTATGTTTCCTGGTTGTAATCATATGACTTGAATGTCATCTCTACATAAAACAAAGATCCAATTGCACTAATGCAATAACACAGTTTGAAAACCATTCACCCCAAATCAATACGAGAAATTCCAGTACAAACGACTCCACTGACATGGCAGGTAGAGCAAGAACAAACTGTCTGTTGTTTTTATCAGTATGGTGTAACGTGCCCCAGCTTGTGAGCATTTCTGTTAGTTTCAGTTTAGTCCTCTCTGTCTCAGAGTCTTTTCTGCTGTTTTGCCTCCATCAATCTCTAAACAGGACCTGGGATACACCGACCTGCTCCCATCCTAAATATGTAGTTACATTTTTGCAACACTCCACAACTTCTCCTAAACGTACACAAACACATAACGATTTTAACAAATGTAATCAAGCTGATGGGTCTAACTCAAGGGGTGTGTTGCATTGTACAGGTATGTGGAGGCAGAAACATGCATCTCGTCTGTGCTGACTGCTAAAGGTGGGGCACTTTTATGCATAGTGGTTTTAGGCTTAACCTCCCTCAGGAATGAAAGCACTGCACTAACAGCTTATGCAATCACAACAGATCATAAAAAGATGTACAGCAGTGAAAAGATCAGAAATTAGGCCTGAAATTAATTGGTTTTGTTTTAATGTTGCCATTACAACTCCTAATGCAGTGTTAAAAGAAAGCAAATGACCAACTAAAAGCTTTTAAGGAAACTGCAAAATCAATAGCAGTCCACTTGAACACAGCTGTGCTATAAACATATAATTAGAGGAAACAGAGATTCATGGCCAACCATATATAACCCTGTAGCACATTTAAGAGTAAGAGTTTTGGTATCTCAGTTTGTTTTGAATGCTTTGCATTCAGCCAGCCATTTTGTTTCAGATTTCCTCTTGTACTCTGGTTTAGTCAAGCAGAGACAAGATCATTTTGAGCTACAGGCCAGAGCAAACACACAAACTACACACACTTTTCTTCAAATAAAACCAATCATAATTACTATAAACTAACCCCAACCCAACCCTAACCTTTCCCTTTAAAGAAGACTTGAGACATTATTTACTTTATTTATAAACCATTTCCCCATTTAAGGGTGTCCCTTAAGTCAAGTTTTTGTCCAAGTTGGTTAACATCTGCAGATATTTTTCAGCTATTTTGTATCTAAAATAACGGTAGGTTATAAAACACACATATTCACACAACTGTGCCTTAGTCAATCAATCAACATTTCTACATTATGTAAATGTGTCGAGACAATTCACGTCAAGACAATTCTCTTCAAATACTTTAGCTTCACAGTGTTCCCGTTGCTCAAACAGTAGAGCGTGGCACTAGCGATGCAAAGGTCATGAGCTCAATTCCCAGAGAATGCAGTCAATTTGTATAGAAGCCTCTACTAAAAGAGTAAAACTGTAGAAACAGGATGGAATTGGGTGAGGCACTGGAAGAGTGGAAAAATAAGGAGAGGAAGAAAGAAAAATAGGACTAATTTAAATCCAGTAAGTCTGATTCAGCCACAGACAACTAATATTGTCAGGCTGACCATGGGAGATTCCAGCATTACCTAATGCACAGACATGCACACTGGTTCACCAGACATCGGAAATGAAGGGTAAGACCAGTGGGGTTGTGAGTTATTAAGACAAGTACAGTCATTCTCTAACATTCCCATCAGTCTATTTTAATGGTGTCTGGATACTTAATCAGTATCCTTGTTAAAATAACCATGTGCAGGATAGAGTGAGCAAATGATGGGAAGTGAAAAAGAGAGGGAGAAACTGAGAACTAGATGGAACAGTATTCTGCAACAAAGAATATACCAAGAAGAAAAGGAGAACAGGAAAGCAAAGGAGTCATTGAGAAGTAGCGACTTACCTATGAAGGGAATTGACGCGAGGGAATCATCCTCTATGGATAGTGGTGGTAGGTTACCATTTGTACGGCGATGAGAAATAGCACTTTCCGCTTTGGTAGGGGGCTCCGTAGGATCAGAGGTATAGAGTAGAGGGTCACTGGAGTCAAGAGCTATGCCATAATGTGGATGTCGTAAGGCGTTCGCACCCCTGCGGCCGGTGGGGGGTTTCTGCCTCAGAACCACTTCCTGTGTCTGGGCTTCACCTGTTGCTTCCCCTGCCCCTCTGTCATGATTAGTGGGTTGGTAAGTTCTGTCTTGTCCTTCAGGGGGTGTGGGGATTGCAGTTGTAGAAGAGGTGGTTGGTGGAGCTGGGGAAGGAGTGGCTGAGTGTGGAAGCCCCTCTGGGGAACTGGTCTTGGGTGTAGGGGTCCAGAGGTGTGGACCTGTGTAAGAGGGGTCTCTGAATGACTGGGCTTGCTGCAAGATACGGCCAGTCTTCCGGTTGAAAGAGGGGCTGTAGCTACGATAGCCAACCTGCTCCTCGTCTAGACTCTGGCAAGAAGGCAAACGTCTTGCCTGTGGAGCTGCCTGCTGTGGTTGCGGAGTCTGATAGGAGTGTTGGTGTATTGCATGTGTGAGGTTTTGATGCTGAGGTGTGTGTTGATGGTGTTGTGGTGTGTGGTGTTGCTGGATTTGGTGGTGTGACTCTGTGTGTTGGCCACAACGTCCGGCATGTCTCAGATAGCTTTCAGTCCTTTTAGGGGGCTGGTGGACCCAAGTAGATCTTTCGAGTCGTGGTGAAAGTATCCCTACAGCTCTGTCGAGAGTTTCCAGTGAACGTGCTGAATGTCCGTACCGGCTTACTAGAAGGTTTTCAGAGGACTTGCGCCCATAGGCCACTGCAGATGGGTGCTGTCCATACGCATGCTCACCCCGCCAGTCTCCATGGTTCCAGTGGGGATCAGTGTACGCTGCTGAGCTCTGCTGAAGCAACAGCAATGTGTCTTGCGATGCACTGTGGGGAAAACCTGCTTGCTGTGAACGCGTGGCCCTCCCAATATCACCTAGACGGTCCTGTGAGAAACTCCTCTGGCGTGGGTGCATGGAGCGAGAAACAGATCGCTCCCGCTCTCGTTCTCGTTCCCGCTCCCGACCAGGTACTTGGCTATAGTACCAGTTGGAAAGCGCTTGTTGGGTGCAATCGCTGCGGCTGGATGGGGGTGTTGATATTGACTGAGAAGGGCTGGACCAAGGTGGGCTTTCCTTGCGGCCTCCAATGTGCCCCACAGCAGTACCCATGTTGTGGTTGGCAAGATGAGCATGATGCAATGGGCTCATCATCCCTCCTGAGGTGCGTCCTCTCATTTGTCCGGTTGCCTGCGGTCCCCTGTCAGTCATTCCATACTGGATCTCCTCAGTTCGGTGTGCAGGGCTACTGTGACCAACACCTCCTGGCTCATAGCTCCTGCCCTCGGCTGCCCAGACAGCATTGGAAGCTACTGTCCGGTTGTCAAGGGGCGGAGAGGGACCAGAGGAGGAGCCGGGCCAGCGGCTCCAATTGTCCAGCTGGTTTTGCCCCATGTGAGAAGAAGCTGGGGCAGGGCCGGCCAGGGCAGGAGGCTGTGAATTTGTATGAGGAGGGTAGAGGACAGGGGGTGGTGGAGGAAGATTTTGGGCCTTTCCTGTATATGGATTGTTCCCTCTTAGGTAGGCATCATGGGAATATGCCTGAAAGAGAGAAATACAATGGTTTCATTCTAAAGGAGCATAAAGGGGTGACCTAATTTCTTTTATTATTTATTTATTTGCTTTTAGAACAAGACAAAATAGGACATACAGGAAAAACAGTACAAAATAGAAGAAAATATTGCTGTAAATATGCTGTACGTATTCACTGTATTTTATGTAAAATCATTTTCTATTTTTAACTGTTTTAAATTCATTTTAAATAATAAAATTTTTTAATCATTTCCAAAGTTTTAAAATTGCTTGTTTTATTTTTGTTATTATTTTTCTTCATGATTATTTTACTTTCTTTTATGTAAAGTAGGGTGACCTAATTTCAACAGAGTAAGAAAGGCATCAAGGAGTGGAGGTGAAAAGTTCATAGAAAATAGGGGTAAGAAGGATGACATTAGGATTACATGGTGACCATGAGCACACTATTACTATATACTGATCATGTGATTGTGTCATAATACTGAGTTTCATTGTAGTACTAGCTTATTCAATTTTTCAAACACCAAAACAAACATAACTTAAAAAAACAAAACTGGCTTATCTAAAGATGTCTGGCTATCAGACCAATGCTAATGATTTCTAATAATAAAAATAACAATTACTCTTTGAGAGATCCACCACAACACCACAATGTAATATATATTTTTTTTCATTAAAAAAATAATTAAAATAAATAAAAATCTTGAGACACAAAATTATGTCAAATTTAATTTATGAAAATTATGTTTATAAGGGATTAAATTATTTTTTACAGGTTGATTTAGTTTTAACATTAGCTCTCTCTAAATATATTATTAATAGATAGATTTATGGTAAAAAGGAAGAAAAAAATATAAGAAAAGCATAAGGATAAGAAAAAATTTAAACTTAATTCATGTCATATTATAAAAAAGGTAAAATCACCTTCTAAATTAAATGTATCTTGTTTTAAGGATGTTTAAATAGAAAATATGACTTAAATATGTACTAAGAAAATAATTTCTGCAGTATAATGTTACAAACCAGAAGACATGGACTCCAAAACCTCAACAACTTGTATGACCCATGCAGTGACTACTGTGACTGTAGAGAAGATGTCAAGCTGATCAGATGCATCAACACTAACCTCAAAACACACTGACATAAGCTTGACATGTGCTCAATTAAGAATTTATTAATAAAACAGAGACAGCTGGCTGACGAAACACTGTCCGGCTCCAGACAAGCAAATCGACTAACATAGCATAGTACATGCAGTCTGCAAATACATGCAAATACAACCAACACAGAGAACTGAAACTCACTAATCGAGAGAAACATTCCCTAAAGTGTCAAACGTCTCTCGTTTTCTATTTAGTGGCCTCTTTAACAGCTAAAATTTACCTCTTATGTCCTGATTCATGTTTTTTTCAAGTTCATGTCTCGTTGTCACGTCCCTCTGTTATTCTCTGTATCCCTTTTTCTCTTTCTGTCCATGTTGAGCCCTACCCAACCCAATGCTATTGAGCTCCCTCCTTTCTTTCTTTCTCCCTCTCTCTCTCTTTTTCTCTCTCTCTCGTCGTCTCTCCACCCTGTGGGAGTGTGGGAGGGGCCACATAACTGATGATGTCATCTCTGGAATGTAGCTGATGCGGGTGTAAGGAGGGGTGTGTAGAGAGACAGAGAGAAGGAGAGATAGACATGGGGGTAAGAATAGAGGAGTGGGGTCTCTTGGGAGCCTATATGGGTAATTCGCTTAGTATGAGTGTCCTACTACGAAGATTTATTTGAGTGTGTATAAAGCATGTGTCTTTATGTTCCCCACAAGTGCATAAAGGGTTTCCTTCCCCTTTAGCAAGTTGCATGTCTGATCATGTGGGCAACTGGATAATTTGTGCACTGAAGAAAATATGCGAGTGGGAATGTTTGTGCACTGTGTGAAAGAATGCATACGTGTTTGTGTGTATTTGTGTGTTAATCATTTGATCATCTGCATGCTTACGACATGATTGAATCTTGATTTCTTACTTGGAAATGCTTCAAAGATACTGCTGAAGCAACCTACTGACTCACACATTGCTTTATAATGACTACTAAAAAAATATCTAGAGTTGTCAAAACTCAGTGTCTGTGTCTATATAAAAGTGTGAGAAAAGTGTACACACCTCTGAGGGTGTGTGTGGGTTTACTAGCTTTACTTCGAAAACAAAACTAAACCACAAAGCTTCCTAAATTCTATACTCTACAAATGCAAAGTGTTCACATTACAAAATATTCTATTAATCAGTATTTTTGCCTTGTTTCAGTAAAAATATCATTAAACACTTTTACTTGTAAACTAACATGGCATTAAATATTAAGACAAATATTTGAAGTATAAATTAAAATAAAAGAAACTGAATTAACAAATTGAATTAAAATTTATTAAATTAAATTAAAACAAAAATAAACTTAAATCAATAAACTTTCTTAATTTAAACAATATAGTAAATTGATCTTATTTTAAGTACTTTTTACTGGAAAACAAGACAAAAGATTAAGAAAGTTATTTAATTGCTTTGCTTTCCTTTAGAGTTTGGGTTAGTCTGGATTTCGGTAATGAGACAAGAGTAAGACAAGATGAAGACAAGATGACATTTACATCATTAAAACTAACTTTAAAAACTATTAATATCGTTGACAAAAAAAGATGAGACTAAAATGTAGTTTAAAAAAAACTGGGTTGACCAATGTGCTTTACACCATCTCAATAAAACAATACAACAATATTAGGACAAAGTAATTAATATATATAAATAATAATGACACTCCCCCTTACACTACAGATAAGCTCTTATAAGCACTGATGAGCTAAAAACATCTCCATTGCGATATTCTGCTCAAATGAAAGTCTCATACAGCCAGTCTGTGTTCCTTCTTACACAGTGCTGCAACTGAATCTGCCATCAAACCTTTTTCAGTGACAAACTGTAATAAATTCAAAAATGGATCTCGACTATATTTTTTATTGGGTCGCTATATAAATGCACTTTTGCAACCTCTGTGCCACAATGCAAAGTCTTTCTTGTTGTTTTTATAGAAAGATTTTAAATTATTGGAATTACTATTAGAAATATCACTGTCTTAACTTTTGAGATAAGATTTTGAGTTTTACCAGTTTTCATCATGTAGAGAGTTTATATCTATGAGCATATAAAAAAAATCAGGAAACCAGATGAGGTAAATTAAACCATGTGCATGAGTTGACACTTGATTTGTGCTTAAAGGTAAAAGTGCAAGAATTCAGATGAAATTTCTCAAATGACAACAATCATGATCAGCAACAGTGACTATAACTTTGAGCAAAATAATTATGATTATCAGTTCATTATGCAGCATGACTTGACTAAAACTAGACTAAAATTCTCAGACTTTTAGTCAACTAAAACTTGACTAAAAACCAAAAAGGACACTTGCCACAGAACTAAGACTAAGATTAATTTTAAAAACAGCGGACATTATTAACATTAGTCTGGAGATAAGATAAAATAATACAAAATGAAATAAAAATACCATGAAAATAAATGTGTATGTTATGCTATGCAGGTAAATGTGTAGGTATGAGTGGGTGTATGAGACAGAAAAGGTGTGGCAAAAATGCTAAAACGTACACTTACCAGCTGCAGCACGTCCTCGTCCTTTGGCATGATGGAGAGCTCCAGTACACTCTCACTACATGGAGAATACAAAGAGACCCAGAAAGCATGAGATTCAATATCTACAGTTTATAGGACGTACAGTGACAATAGAAAAAAAAAATCTCCATTAAAAGTTGTGATTTGGGTTGAGTATAAAGACAACCTTTACACTGGGTTCAGTAGTAACCTTTTTAAGTAATGCACATAATAGTCATCCAGCAAACTTTCCCAAGCACACACTGCCTGAGGTCATTCTGTTACGTAAATCATGTCACAAATTAAAAATGAACAACACTCATGTGAAAACGTTTAGTTGCGTTCTGCACCAACTCAATCCAAACAATGTTATAGATCAAGACATCTTGATCTGCATTTACTTCCAAAGTTAGACTGGATAGCTGTAGAAGACCTCATTTGAATCAGCTCATGCAACAAAGTGGAATAATCTTTTGAATAAATGTTGTTTTACTTTAGAAGCTCACCTGTGCTGAATCAGTGCAATGACCTGTGAGTATGTCTTCCCCAGCACACTCTCTCCATTCACTTTAACCAGCCTGTCTCCTGCAAACACACACACAAAATAACACTCTTACTTGACAAGTATTTAGAACCGGGTTTCCCAAGCTTTTTGTCTAATGTACACAGCCCCATCAATAAAACTAAAGTACCACTTATAAACCAGAAATGTGTTCCTATTACTGATATAATAATGGAAGTCATTTAGCAGAAACATTGATACTATTATAAATCTCTTATTATATTGGAAGTCATTACTACTCACAAATTAGCATATTCATTACTGTTTAAACATTTGGGTCAGTAAGATTTTTTTTTTTTAATGAAATGAATACTTATTCAGCAAGAATGCGGTTTATTGTTAATAGTTTATTGTAAATTTGTTAATGTACATATACTGTTACAAAAGAAGTTCTTTTTATCAGAGAATCCTGAAAAATGTATCATGATTTCCACAAATACAGCACAACTTTTTCTAACATTTATAATAATATTACCAAAAAAAAGTATGTCAGAGGGAAATCATACACTGCCATTCAAAAGTTTGGGATCAGTAAGATTTTTAATGTTTTTTAAAGAAGTTTCTTCTGCTCATTGTGGCTGCATTTATTTGATCAGATCAAAAAAGTCTTACCAACCCTAACATTTTGAATGGTAGAGTATTTTTTGCTATTAATATAATTTATACAAATGTACAAAACGTATATCAAACACTATATATTACATAATATTACACAATTACATATATATATTCTTTCTTTAACAATTCATTATTAGTAGCCTTCACAATTAACATTCTTTACATAGTGAGAGAGAGAGCGAGTATGTGCATTCTGATCAAATAATAAAGATTAAATAGACTCATTCCATGTGTTCACTCTGTTTTCCTTAGATCTCTGGTGTGTTTTAGGTTCATGTCAGGGTTACATTATCAGATCATCTCAGCCAGCGGCGATTCATCAGAGAAGTCAGTGAAGGCTGAGCCTCCTATCCAGTCATAACCAATCATATTAAAACACATTCATCAGAGGTAGTGCATGATCTGTTGCACCAGGTTCCTCTGAAAACTCAGACTATTTCTGCAGAACTGCATCACTCATCATAGTTCAACAAGTTCCCTTGCATATTTGTTTATGAAATATTTTGGCTAATCTGATTATGCTGCATGCTACGCTCAGCTCCATGTAACAAATTTTATACATTCCATTGACTTTGCATCAAGATGTTCGCATAAAATATAAAAAAAATTCCTTATTCCATGTGTCATATTCCTATTTAATGTGTCGAAAATTATAAAGACTATTTTAATCTGTCAGGGAGAGATCATATGTGTATGGTAGCATAGTTACTAGCAACAAAAATATGGTAAACATCCTATAATTCCATATTGTTTTGTACAGTTTAAGAAAAGAAGGTAAGAATAACGTCCTCATTGAACTCAACCACCTTTTTCCTGACCAGGAAGCAGCCGTGTGTGTGGGTGTGTGTCTGACACACACACAGAGTGAGAGATAATGAGTCACCTTCTGTCAAGCTGAAAGTGTAGTGTGTAAATAACAAACCACACTTCCCAGAGTAAAATATTCCATAATAGATCCTGCTCTGTATCAGTTAATCTCTCTGGTCCAAGTTTATTCTGTTCATAGATATCAACAGGAATACGAATCTCGGTTTGTCTGAATGCAGTGAGAGCACAGTGGATGGTCCATGGCAGTCAGGTCACAGGAAGCATGACATTATCAGCACTTTAAATATGTCTTAGTACAGAGACACATTCCTGCAAATCAGTGACAGGCTCTAAAGAAGTTAAGTGAGCAAGTCATAACAAGAGATTACATATGTATGCACATGAGTGCAACGGGGTGGGTATAATCAAAGCTAATATCGTTTAGCATGTACACACACATTTTCTTCAGATTTTTGTATTTGCATGATGTTTATCAAACAACAGTAAATACAAGAATACAGAGACCAGGGACCTTGTTCCAGAATATGCCTCAGATATTTACTGCATTACAATTATTTATCATTGCAGTTAGTCCATCTGTGAACACCATCAAGCCATAGATTTATATAATAGCAGCGGCTCTGGGCATGTGACCAAAAATCAACCAAATCTTATTAGTTGGCCAGTTTTCTTTGCAGTGTGATGGAAATTAGGATCCCTCTCTGTCACACTGTGGCACACCAATGCTTGTTTTAGTCGGAACAGAAAATTTACAGCCAATCATTCGATTTAAAATGTTTATTCCACAAAACACTCATATTTTTGCCAACAGGCCATGTGGTTTCTATGAACATATTATCAAACTCTTTTACCTGTACACAAACCAGCCTGGTGGGCGGGGCCTTTCTCCCTCACATTCTTAACGAAGATGGTCCATGGGCTCCAGACAACTCCGATGGAGCCCTGCATGAAACACACACACACAAAAAAACATTATACTTCATAGTTTGTAAAGAATGCAAATACAATGGGGAAAATCTGGGATTCAAAATCTAATTTAATCTTGCATATAATAAAAAAGTTTTGTCGATTTTTAAAAATTATGTATGAAATATTTCATGTTCTGCAAAGTCACTAATCAAATAAGTAAATCAGTGACAATGATCATGTCTTTGTACAGAAGCTCAGATGTTCCTCTTCCACTGAAGCTCAATTAGGGCTGGACGATATGGCCAAAATTTATATCACGATATATTTCTTAATTTCGGTCGATACGATATAATTCCGATATCGATATGAACACTATAAAAAGCCTCGTAAAAACTGCCAAGAACGCCCACAACAGATGTCAGTGTATATAAATTTATGAAAAATGAATTTGCCAAGTCTGACACCTCATTTAAAACCATTTAATATTTTTGGAAAAAAAAAAACATTATTTTTTGTATTTAGCCTTCATACAAACAATAAATGTGAAATCACTGTCAAAAAATCATTTCAGTCTCACCTAATTTAAATTAATATCTTTAACTTCAAACTGTAGGCTAATATATACTACCAGTCAAAAGCTTTTGAACATTAAGATTTTTAATGTTTTTAAAGAATTCTCTTCTGCTCACCAAGCCTGCATTTATTTGATCCAAAATACAGCAAGAAAAGTAACATTTTGAAATATTTTTACTATTTAAAATAACTGTTTTATATTTGGAAATATTTTAAAATGTAATTTATTCCTGTGATTTCAAAGCTATATTTTTAGCATCATTACTCTGATTACATGATCCTTCAGAAATCATTCTTATATTCTGATTTGCTGCTCAAAATTTTTTTGTTGAAATCAGCTGAGTAGGTTTCTTGATGAATAGAAAGTTTAGAAGAACATTTATTTGAAATAGGAATATTTTTAACATTATATATGTCTTTATCATCACTTTTGATCAATTTAAAGCATCTCTGCTAAATAAAAATTTCTATAATTTCTTTCCAAAAAAAGAAAGAAAGAAATGATGCTGACTCAAAGCTTTTGAATGGAATAGTGTAATCAAATCAAATGTAATCAAAATGTAATGTTGATCAAAATGAAATGCTGATCTTTGGATCTTTCTATTCATCAAAGAATCCTGAAAAAAAGTACTCAACTCTCTAAAATATTGATAATCAGCATAATAGAATGATTTCTGAAGATCATGTCAAGACTGGAGTAATGATGCTAACAATTCAGCTTTGATGACAGGAATAAACTACATTTTAAAATAAAACAGTTTTTGCAGTACTTTGGATATAGATTGAAACAAATGTGCTTTAGTCAGTATAAAGAGTATGAAGAGTGCTCTTGAGTTGCTGCAGGAAAAAAATAGCATGTTGCTGGAGCCGGGCTTAAATGCAAACTGATTGTCTGCCAGCAGGAGGCGCTGTGAGAGTGGTAGACCCAGCGGTTTCTCCAGTAACGGCTATAGACAAATCCGGCGAAACACGGAAGTAAAGCAGCGCCGCCATTACTGCGTGCCTTGCTGCTAAGGAAGTAGCAGAAGTAGCGTTAGTCCCGTAGGCGGCTGTAGCAGATTATAGCTGTACGAAAAGTTATTTTTATTTAGTTTTTTTAGTACGTATGCTGTCCAGTGATGCCGAGAAGAGTGTGTTGTGTGGTTGGCTGTTTTAACAACAGCACAAAACTACAGGCAAGGAATAAACCCGTTTGTGAAATCCACGAACCTTTGTTGCACATTGACTGCCCATGTTCACAGCCATACGGATTACACAGAGTTCTTTACTATTAGCTATAGATGATCAGTTCAGGTGCCGCTAGGGATCTGTCGCGTCACGTTTACAAGCACCAAAACGGTATTCATTGTTTGAATTTCATAATAAAATTGACAGAATCTGAGAGCTGAGATTGTCGGTCTCCGTGTCCTCTTTGCTTCGCGATTTTTCTGTGCATGAGAAAATGGATGTGTGGTGTGAGAGTGTGTGAAAAGCGTCAACTGCGTGTGTCTCACATTTTATTGCATTTGTATTAGTTGTTTGAAGAGTAAAAAAAAAATTCTGTGGATCTTAACGCAATTACAATCGGCAAGTCGGTCGGACAAAAAGGGGAAAAAAATAATTAATTGGGTCAGTCCTAAATTGACAGGGTCGGTCAGTTATGGCAAACAAGAATATTTTTAAGGATGGCCTAATAGTTATTTGAAACTTGTGAAGCTTGTGAACATATTAACAACACAGCTAGTAATAACAGCGTTCGGTTTTATTGTTGTCATCAATTAATACACTTCTTAATTACAATACATTACATATTTATACATTATTACATTATGTTGTCAATAAATTACCTTTATCAGTAAGTTTTGGCCACTGCCTGATATCATCTACCCAATTTTCCCTTTCACCAGACATTTTCTTTAATGAGCAGGATCCGGTTTCATTGAAATGTCATTAGAGGGCACCGGCAAGTGTCACACCGTCACACCTCGCAGGCACGCAGTAATGGCGGCAGGCAAGATGGCGGCGCCCATAGAGTTTGCGGCGGATTTGTGTATAATCAAAGGAGCTGCGCTTATGAACGCTTCTTTATCAGATAAAATGAAAATGCCTTCGAAACTTTTCTGAAAAACACCCGCGACGTGTTTTGATTTTGAAACGTGCAGTGCTCATATTTATTAAACGAAGTCAAACACCACAAATAAATCAATGTATGGGAAACAGTGTTATATCGAAATATCGGAAATGTGTTTAAAAACCATATCACCGTTATTGAAAAAAATTATATCGCGATACATATTGATATTGAATTATTGTCCAGCCCTAAGCTTATTATGGTTTTTGGAAAATATTATGTCGTGATGTATATTGTTTTTTAATTTTTGTAAATTCAAAATAAAATCGTTTCACTAGTGGACTTTTGGACCTCACTGTACAGAGACACACATTCACAGATGTTTGGGCTGGCACTGTGGAATGTGTTTTGCTCATACTGATGTCAGTGTCTCATGATGTCATGATAAGATGAGGACAGATTGTAACAGTCAACAAACAGGCTGAGGTAGTAATGCACAAACTGATCTGGGAACTGTGGAGCTTTAATGTAGCATCAATACCAGTCTTATATCATCAGATGATCTGTCAGATTTTATTTTCATTTTCAACCCTTACAAATCGCTATGATCTGGAGCTACAGTGTGTGTGGAGTATGTGTAGATGCACCTCTGTATCAGTCAGTATACTGGATTTAACTGCATTTTAATTGCCTGGGATTCAGTAGTATGTTGTTATGAAAATAAGACATTAGGGCTCAACAGTAAACTCTCACTTGAGATCTGTACATCTGGATTTACATCTTTTTTCATATACAAGTACCTTGATATATAGTGAAGAAGAAGTAGTGAAGAAGAAGGTTCGGTGACTTGCTCAAGGGTCTCACCTCAATCGTGGTATTGAGGGTGGAAGAGAGCGCTGATTATTCACTCCCCCCACCAACAATCCCTGCTGGACCTGAGACTCGAACCTGCAACCTTTAGGTTACAAGTCCGACTCTCTATCCATTAGGCCACGACTGCCCCAAAATCATGGTTCCACTGGGGCACTGTGATACAATATCATATAGCACTGCGATACAATATAAGTTTTTTGTTTTATAAGGAAATAAGGAAACATTTTCATATGTCTGAACTTGCAAATTATATGGCATATATCTCATATCAATCATGTGCCTTCCTGTAATCCTGCTTAAACTGGACTGACTTGAATGCAGATGGGCACCCTGAACGTGCATGAATTGAAACTTCCTCCAGGGGGCGCCATGCAACAAACATCTGCTTCCCTGATCATTGACCATTGCTTATGCTGCTAATTCATCTCAGATCAGTCACTGAGAAATAAATGAAGTCCAGAGGATGAGAATATAAGTAAGTAAGAGGAAGAAACACAGTGTTCATCAAGTCATAAGATGTTCAGTCAACTCAGATGAGTGACAAAACGTTTTCAATTTATAAGAATTAGGTTTAATGACTGCAGTTCACATGACATGAAGCTAAAAGAAATATAGAAGATAGACTCACCCTTTCCATTCCCGTTCTCTTCATCCTAACAGGAAACAATAAGAAGAGAGTTAGATCATAGCAAAATTAACATCTCTAATAAGTACTCTATTAATCGTATAACAGAAATAACAGTGGGGTCTTGAAGTATTTAACAAATAATGCTCATCAACACTTTTAAAGATTTTATTTCACCTAAAAATGAAAAATTTGTCATTTTTACTCACCCTTATGTCACTTTTAAAAACTATATTTTATTATTATTCAGCACAAGTAATATGGACCAATTTATTATATTTTTGTCATTTTATCCTCATTCATTTTTTTATTACATTGAAAAGAGTGGCCAAGAAATTAAGCATTCTTTTGCGATGCATGAGAAGAAAGGTTTGGAACAATATGAGGGTAAGTAAATGATGAAAGTTTTCATTTTTGGGATAAACTATTATGTCTATATATTATGTCTATGGTGCATAACATGAATCAGAAGTCAATAGTTACAAAAACAGGATATAACATTATTATTATTATTATTATTATTATTATTAAAACAGGTCTCAATAAATTGGTTTGATCTCTGTGATGGCAGTGATATCAGCACTGACTCTGTCACAGCACTAGAGGTCAGCACTGGGAAAAATGGAGCACTTTAGCAGTAAATGTGCTGCTTTTAGCCACAGACGCACATAAACACACCTCTGCAAGAACAAGAGCCACAACAACATTAATTTTTCCATTTCTACAGGAAATGACATAATGTTTATAAAATTCACTCTGCATCTTTATTTACAGCAGACACAGTTAAGATAACACATGCACAGCCTTCACAAAATAACCAGACTGCAAACCAGAGGCTCAAATCACACACACGCAACGCTGATCAGGCAGTTTAAAGTGGGCAGCCCAGTGTTTAGTCTGCGCTGACTGGGCTCATTCCTAACAAACTCACACAATACTGAGGCTTTGCCGTTCTGGGAGAAAGACAGACAGAGGGGGAAACAGATGGGTAGAGAGTGACGGACAGTGCCCACAACTTTATTTAAATTTATATTCAACATCCAACCCACAGATCAAAATGAAAGTCCACGTGTGCATTAACTTGGAGCTGATGGGGTGACAGATGGAGAGTGCCACACAGTCATGTGACCACGTGGCCACTGGGCACAGTGAATGGACCTGAACATACTGTCCCAGCAGCCCTGGTACGGCCCAGACCAGCCCAGAGCATGTGTGGTACCAGTCAAACACATAATAGGCCCTTTGAGCAGGAAAGCAAACAGCAGCTTCTCAGAGAAGAGATGCCATATCATAATGGGGCTTTGTTTCATCATGTGCAAACACAGTTTAAACATCTGTAGCCCTTTCTTAATTAAATATGGGAATAAAATACACTGGCAGGGTTTATTTATTTTTTGGAAATCTCTTATTCTCACTGAAACTACATTTATTTGATCAAAAATACGGTAAAACAGTAAGTTAATAACAGCATATTGTACATGAAAATAACAAACAGATGCCAGACATGACTAGATATCTCATGGCTTTCTTTATATAAGCCCTTGATTTTTTTTAGCTTTAATTATGATGTGCATTCGGAGAACACACTTAATCTCTCCTGAACTGCTTCTTTGAGCTTCCTCTTTTTTAGAAAAAGGTGCTAAAGGAAAACCGATGCCAGTCTGGCTATCTGTGAGGTCAAGTCCTTGGTGGACCAGCTATTGCTACCATGGCCTAAGCCCTTAAAACAAAAGCCCTAATATCATGAAAATGGCTCTTCATAAAAAAGTGGCCTTGTAGGCTTAATGAGCACAAATGATCTACTCATTGTAGCTTAGAGATAGGGACAGTTTGCTGGGCTTTTATCCTATCAGATGTTTTTTTTTTTTGCTTTGTTTTGGTTTTTTTTTCAGCTGTTAAATGATCTTAAGTCAGGGCTGTCCACATTTTGTAGCTCGATTTTGTGATAGCTGTCAGACATCCTCACCTTGAGACTGGTGTGCAGGGCAGACTCTGGCGGGTAAACGATGAAGTGACGTAGTGTGAAGCCAAAGCCCTGAGAGTTCTTATGGAGCACCAGTGTACGTGGACCCTGCCAGGACACGCCCAATCCATCTGCCCCACTCCTGACCACCGGCCGAGGGTTCTCACTGGATGAAGAGATCCCATCTCTCCGCCCCTTTGCCCGGGGGAGACACAGAGAGACAACTGTAATTAGACATTCATTCATTCAGTCATTTAGTCCAAAACTATTATTCCAATGGGATAACATGTCACAGAGAACACTGTATCTAATGCAAATGAAATGCATCTGTGTTGACGAACCTGTCACATTTAATGTGATAATTGGAGAATACTCTTGGCAGAAAATTGCTAGAAATAACACCTTGTTGTTCTAAATGACCATCCCAACTGTTTTGGATCTGTCAGTGTACTTAAGCCACCTGTGCAAACAAGACGTGGGCATGTGAGGAAAAGTAACTGAATGGGGGAGGGAAAAGGAAACACTGGGGAACCATGATGTCATTTTTGTGATGCCAACATTCTCTGAGGAATTCTCAGAAATGTTTCTTATTAGAGTAGTAGGAATAAAGGCCAGGGATTGCTTCAAAATAAATAAATAAATAATTAATAATAATGATAATTTTTTTTAATTAATCAAACAAAATAAAATAATTTTCTATTTAATCTATATTTTCTTTGCTTTGGTTCTCCAAATAAGTATTTAATGCATCAGTTCACTAAAGAGTCCCTTGAGACCTGAGTACTGGGACAAAAAAGGCCACAGGCGTGTAGTGCTGTTTTATTTCAAAGGTGACATCATCATTCCCCTCATTTTGCATTAAAATACCTCTTTTCTCTTCAACCTAAAATCAACAACCTCACCAGCCCTGTGGTTTCATTATAACAGGAAGTATCCAGTCAGGGCAGGAAGTTTCCTAAGAATGGTGCCAGTTGCCATATTCATAAACAAGGGGATTTTTTTTTTTTTGCCAACTCATTTTATATAAAGCAAACATTTACTTCTCAAATGTCTCCTCTTCACCCCGTAACTCCTCACATCTCTCTGAACTCAGCAGAAGTCATACTCTATAATCCAGCGGTCCTGACTCTGACCGCAGCCTCACCCCCCTCTCTGCTTCTCACTCTATTTCTGTCTCACACGCTGTTTTCATTTGGCTGTGCTTATGTCTGAACCTTCTCTCTTTCACTTGCATTCTTAGCAACTTGCACGCATGATCACACACATATAGACAAATGGTAACGCTCCTTTTAAACAGCCTTGCATATTGTGTGGAATGATGTAATATGTTTTATTTAATTTCCCTTTCTTCTGTTAAAGGGATAGTTCACCTAAAAATGGTCACTCTGTCACTCATGTCTAGAAGAAAGTTATACAGGTTTTGGAACAACATTTTATTGGGTGAATTATCCCTGTATTTTGGAGTAGAAAACAGATAAAGATATTTTTTTTAAAAAAACTGTGGAATGGATCTAAACACCACATTAAACGGAGCTGAGGTGTCTGCGCGTGTGGGCCTGCTCAACGGATTACACAGACAAATAAAAGTAAAACACATAATAAGACTGTGTAAGTGACTGGACAAATGTACGGGGCATGTGTGAATTCCATAACATTCACTGTGAAGCCAGGACATGTTCAGACAGAGATGGAGAGGCTAGCTTTAGAAAGAGAAAGAGAGGTCTCCAACAGGCTCCAACACGCAGGTTTCGACCACAAGGTTCCTGGCACTGAGAATACCAAACCCTGTTATTACCCCTCAAAAAACACACAAGTGTACAAACAAACAACACTGGTCTCCAATGTCCATCCATTTAAAAGATTAAATTTTTCATTTTTTCCAAGGAAGCTAAGCACTAAGCTCAAACAAGTCATCTGTTTGATGTCAGAGAGACCTCCAATGTTCTCCAAGAACTCTTAGTACATTCCCATTAGATCATCAAGCTTTGGAGAAGTTTACTGACATGTTGCAAGCCAGAAGATGTCCAAAGAACCAATGGTACACAACAATATCACATCTTATATATATATAGAGAGCGAGAGTATCATTTTCCAGCAAAAAATTTGAACAAATGGACATGAGAAGCAAAATTATTGAAGACATTAAGGTTTCTTTTCAGAGAATGCATCTTGAATATTTTTTTTCATGCACCACTGTGATTTGTTTTCTTTCATTATGCAAAAAAAATCAATATTTTTTAGAAAATTTGAATCACTAATTCTTTCTTAGATTTATGCTGAAACATGGTATGCAAAAATTATTCTCCCATTTTTTTTAAATAAAAATCGAAATAAAATTTCTTCAAGTATTTTTTTTTCTGAAAAACAACAAAAATATGTTTATTTAGATTTTTAGTTTTTCTTTCTTTCTTTCATCTATGCGTTTGTCTATCTAACACTAGAAATACAGCCTGATGACTTCTGCTCAACATCCAGAATTCATTCAGCCCAACAGTTGGGTTGAGGTCATAGTTTATGACCAGCTGATGATGGGTTAACACACACCTGACACATTTTTTCTTTGGGGTTGATGTGTTTCTAGTGTTGATCCAGGGTAATTTGGTCATAAATCAGGAAAATAATTGGAAACTAAATGTGGGCATTGACTTATGAATGTACTGTATATAGCTTAATGCCCTCAAAATACCTCATTTGATGAGTGTTTTATTAAGTTGGCAGGCTATGCTTATGCACACACGCTCACAGACAGTCGCCAGAAACAATACACTCCAAACAGCTGAGTGTGTGATCCTGCTGAAAAGTTGAGCGTAATTAATGTTGAGTGTTTAATCTCTGACACCCTGCCCTATGACTGCAACACACACGTAACTGAGAAGAGGTGTGTGTATGTGTGTGTTTAAACCTGTCTGTCAGCTCTTTCAGTTCCGCTGGAGCTCCGTTAAACAGGGTTTTCCACCTTTATAGCAGTGTTTGTATCAAGGAGCAAAAAAAATAAACAGAACTGTAGGGAACATGAATGAATATACTTGTATCCAGCAGAGTGACTTCAATATCAACATAATTTTAATATCAAATAGACATTGCTTTCACTCTACATACATAATTGTAACCATATGATGACCATATAGCCTTATGTACTAAATGGAAATCTTGGACCACTGTGTTGCATATCATATACATGAACCTTTAGTTATTTTAGTAATATTTGTAGTTTCACAGCCTTATAGTTTTTATGCTTTTATGTTTATATTTTCAGTTTTTTTTGTTTGTGTGTGTGTGTGTGTGTGTGATTTTGTTTTTCTCATTCTTCTTAGTTTCTTAATTCTATAGTTTTAATTTCTTTTAATTTCAGTTTTAGTATTTCAGCATAAACTTATTTCAACTTATTTCTGTTAGTTGCCAAGGCAACATTTCAAATGAATAGTTTCATAAAATAACAGCTTTACTGCAGTTATTGATATTACTGCTTAAAATAAGCTCATTTTACATTATTGGAGTGGTATGGCATAGTGATTAAAGATATGAATTGGTGACTGAAAGGTTGTAGGTTCAAACGTGAAACACAAGCTTTCACTATTGTGCCCTTAAGCAAGTCATCTAAACCCAGGTTGATCTGGCGGATTGTCATTAAGAGTATGATAAGTCAGTTTGGGTCATGTCTGCTAACTGAATACTTACCTATTAGGGGTCCAAGCAGCAAATGTATTTGAACTGACATTCTTATTATTCAGTCTATTAATTTCAATGTAGTCAAATTCTACCAACAGCGGGCTCTGTAACAGAAAAATGCTCATAGCTCTGCGACTGTTTGATCGAGGATTTACAATTTAGTGTGGTGTTTCTTTGCTACAAATTCTAGCACATTCTAACTAAAATATCATAATTTTCTGAATGGAACAATAAAAATGGCAGCCAACAGCCAATCAAAATTCGGAGTTCAATTATTTCAATAGCAAATGGTTGATCATTATGAAATTTGATACACATGTGCAGAGAGCCTTAACAAGGCTACGTACCAAATTTTATGACTACTAGCCACAAGTTGGCACTAATAGTTATGTTTACACAAATTATAACAAAGATAATATTAAAAGTCCTGGTTGCCATTTTGAATTTTACAAACAAAAAAACTACTTTTTTATTATTTGTCCCCAGTCAATGGTTTGAATCACATATAATATCGTTTGTAGAGTCCATGCTGACAAAATGTTCAATAATCATACAGTGCACCTTCAGCACTTGTGTATTTTAACACAGCTTTGCTAAAGGACACCACCTGGCAACCTTATGTTAGCCTAATAACCCAAGAGAAACACACAGCTGAATGACACTGAACATGAAAGCTGGAGCATTAAGTTCTACAGTAAATCGGAATGAACTCAAGCAGCTTCATTTAAATACCAGCGATTCTAATTGAAACAACATGGCTTCTCGCCTTCATTAGCCGACTGGAGTCTGTCATTCTAGAGAAATTTTCCTTTTCTGCGATGGGAAAAAATGGAAGGGTTCACTTCTACGTGGATTATGATGGTTGTTCAAACATGGTGTGATGCACAGTTTGCTTTTTTAGGAGGACATGGAGCAGTTAACCCAACTGAAGGAGTAGTCATCGTTGAAAGCGGTTGAGTTTGGTTTGGGTTAGAGTCTCATATGAGCATGTGTCTGGCCGACAGCTGTCTGCATGTAAAATTCTGAAGAATATGCCATCCCATTCCACACTATTCCATCCTGACATGGGAATAGGTCTTATAAATACCTTGAAGTGTGTGATCACATGACAGCACAATCACAGACATAAACAGACTCCTATATACACAACAGACCTAGAGTGTCCCTAACTGTATCCTATAATCTAGGTGCTTAAAGCAAAACCACACCAACCAATCAGTTTAACGCACACACAAACATACACACACAGTCAACTAAAGGGCTTTTATAACCCCTTATCTGGTGCCTTTACTTTCTAATTAGTGTATCTGACCTCCCACAACTATCTCCGTGGTTAAAAGTCTCAGATAAGATGTAAATGCATGTAAGGCACAGTCTCAGATATAACATTTTTTTTTAAGTCCCAATATTTGTTCCAAAAAATTGACCTTTTACCTTTATGAGGGCGTTTTTCCCAAAACTTTTAAAGACAGACACAATACAAATACTTAATATTCATGAAACACTTAATATAACGTTAATATAAGTATTAATACAATTAATTTAATATAAATACTTAAATAATCATATTAAATTTGATAAGAATGGAATTTAATATAATAAAATATATCAAATGTAAATATATATAAAGCTACACAATATCATTTAATTATAATTCATTTTTGTCCATTTTGGACTTTTATATTTTTTTTAGATTTTATGCATTTTTGCTCAAGACCCACGTCAATTTTTGTCCTTAGTGAGAAATAAATATAAAAGTCTTTCAAAAGCATTTTAAACATGTAGATTAGGCTATATGCCTCTCTTTTTCTCCACACACACACACACACACACACACGTACATAAAACAGCTTACCCTGCAGGTCTGTGAGGGTCTCGGTAGTGCACTGATGCCATTTGTGCTTTCAATAGTGTCATTTTGGAGGTTGGAAACATTTATTTGTGGTGCATCCCCGTGTAAAACTGCCACCCAGATACAGCGAGGTTCTGGAGAGCTGCAGTCCACCCCTACCGCATTCTGAAAACACCACTCCTTACCCCCTACACTCGGACACACAGCAGGCATCGCCAACGGCACCTGACCCGCTGACCACATCACACATCAACACGGGACGCACGGGAGTGTGCAAGGACTCACAAAAGGACGAGTCGCAATCACAAAGGAACCATTAAGACCTTTTGATGTGGGGGAAAAAAGTAGAATCTGACAACCAGAAATAGGGAAAAGTTCAAATCTACAAGTCAGCTTAAAGATGTGTCTGTTCTCTCCCAAAAAAAGGAGAAATTCCAGATGTGGTTTCTGTTGAACATGCCCAAATCTCCTCATATTTCGTTAATCCATGCTGGTGAAACGTCTTAAAGGATTCCGGAGTTAAACTGATAGTTCCATATCACACCGGTGAACTCTGCACCTCCCATGCTCACACACACACACACACTCAGATGAGTGTTACGACCACAGAGGCATATCCAGAGATGAGAGTGATCCAGGATGTAGCCACATACCCCTGTCTAATGTGTGTGTGTGTGTGTGTGTGTGTGTGTGTGTGGCGAGCACGTGGCAGTGCTGGCAAGATGTAGATCCAGGGAAGCCGGCTGCAGGATGGAAAACTCTATAAATCCAATTTTTTTACACATCAGTTTTCCGCCTCTAACTTTGTTTCAGTCTTTTTTTCTTCTATTCCTTCACTTTCTAAACCATTCAGCTCCTCTCTCTCCACTCTGTCATCTCCTGACAAACTCTAAACTCTGTCTCACTGTCACTATGAGTGGGCCGGCCCTCCTGCTTTTCTTTTGCTTGCTGTTTCCTTCTCTCTCCCTCTCTCTCTCTCATTCATTAAGGTATATTTGTGTTTATCACTCTTCCCTGTCTGCATCTGTTTGCTGCTCACCAGTTATTCTTTACCTCAAATGCATACTCTCATACGCCTATTTCTACTCTTTTTAAATGACCTACAAAATCAAAATGAGAGTTTTGTTGCTTTTAGTCTATGTCTGTTAGCTTTGAGGTCATGTTCAAGCCAGTTTTCAAGCCAGTCTTTTTCTTCGGGAACACTCACTATAAAACCTGATGACTCATCCTGCACTGCACAGAATTCCATCCAATCAGAAGCTCTTTAGAATGAGAATGCCCCACCCTCTAATACAAATTTTTTTAACCCTCCTTTACATTTTAAAAAAAAAAAAAATGTACAAGGTGAGATTTTATATATATATATATATATATATATATATATATATATATATATATATATATATATATATATATATAAACTTAGAATCATTGAGTCATTTTTTGTTGTTGTAGTGTTTTTTTCAGATTGCATATTTAAAATAGTCCCCAAGTGTACATGAAATCAGCCAAAAATGATGCAAGGCTTATAACTAAGGGTTAAAAATATATAATTGAGTAAACTTACTCAAACCCAAAACTGTAGGCTTCATTTTCTTTTTGCCATCTCTATCCCTCTGGCTCCTTCTCTTTCTTTATCACTGTCATCTCTACAGTCTCTTTTGCCTTTTGCCCCTCAGTGCTCTCCGATTTCTGTATTATCTAATCTTTCCATTTCATTTTCATCTTTTGTTCCATCAAGCAAATGATATAAAAAAATTCTGAAGCCATCAGACAGTGCAAAAAAACTCTGCTGCTCTGCTGCTCTGAAAGACCATTCAACTGTGTGCGAAACAGGAATCAACAGAGCAATGCAAAAATCCCTGCTCTCTAAAAGTCCCTTCATAGAAAGAGCAAAATAATGGCTCCGCTAGCAAACACAATGAGCCTAAAAAGGACAGAAAAACAGTATACATTGCTTCTAACACAAAAAAGCACAAATGGAGGAATGACCATTATGAGAAATAAAAACCAAAATACTGAGTGAAAAACCCAGAATGGCAGACAAAAACATAGGGTGCCAGACACCTCAGTGCAGCTGCTCTCTGAGGCTGGACTAAAACAGCTGCTATAAAACAACACACACGCACAATCACACCAATACAACACACGACACGCACAGTAACATATCATTTATCAAGTCACATACTGACACTAACACACACACATATCTGTTGAAAATCTCACCCAACAGGCAGGTCTCTGGTATGTGTGAGAGAAGCAGGCAGCAGGCCATTGATGAGAAATTTCCCTCTCATTCAACTCCACAAAACACACACCTGAGATCCGTTACAAATGAGGATGGACTGGTTTCACCTGCCGCACTGTTAGACGTGTACCGGCATGACAACATACAGCCAGAACATGTACACAATACATGAAACACAACACACACACGGTTTATCGTGCCAGGTGAAGGTGTCATGAACAGACTGAAGAATAAGTGACTGTGAATCTCATAAATGCCTCACATTTTATGTCTAAACACAAAAAAATGCTTATGACATTAAATATCCCTTTGTGTTTTTATGAAAGCATGCATAGAAAGCTTTAATTGAGCAAACACACATACACACATGCCTGAGGTGTGCTGGAGATGAAGACACATAAGCTCTAGTAATTAATTATGAATATCAAGACTTCCTGCAGCCTGTCTATCACTCAATCTGAAGCTCATACTCATTTTCCTTACCCCTGTATGAACTAAACAGAACAATAACAATAAGAAGCAAAAAAAGGAGAGAGAGAGAGAGAGAGAGAGAGAGAGAGAGAGAGAGAGAGAGAGAGAGAGAGAGAGAGATCTCACTCTCAGATTTGCCAAGACACAAAAGTCTGCGAAAGTCAATATGAACTTACTTCTCATTAATTTTTTTCCCCACAAGAATTTATTTTAACTATGCAATCCACATTAATTTGTATGTCAACAGTTCCAGAAGAACATTTTTATTGCTCCGAGGGTTGGTGTGTTTAAAGCCCAGAAGACAAAAAACATGATAGAGAAGATGTATCATCTTTGCCACAAATCTCTTAACCTTCTGGTGGTCTTCAGTTATTTTAGACAGAATTTGTTTTCTATCTATCTATCTATATATATATATAGATATATATATATATATATATATATATATATATATTTTTTTTTACTACATCGAAATGCCACAAAACTAGGTTACTTTTGCTGCACTTGCTATATGAACACACAGACAAAAATCATTTAAAAAAAGTCACACTTATGATACAGTTCCATAGGAAATGAATGGGAAATAAAAACAAATTAAAAAAATTTCAGAGCAACATTTTTGGGTACAATCTACAGATAATGTCTATTTATAAAATTTTGTTATGTCTGAAAATACTCACTAGGGAACACACTCTTCTAGTGGTAACATCATGGTATGACATGATTTTCTTTATTTCTCCCACGAGATGGCACTAACCAGTCTGCCTTCCAAGCACTGGATTTCAAATACATTTTTAAGTTAAAAAACTGAATTAATTGATCATTTTATTATTTTTTTCTTAATAATTGTATTATTTCAAATAGAAATAAATGGTGCATAATTTAGAGGTGAATATTGTCTACTAGTACCATGAAACCCCTCAAAATACTATATATATATATATATATATATATATATATATATATATATATATATATATATATATATATATATAAACAAAATAAACAAACATATATTCATCAGTGCATTCTTTGAATTATGAAAATGTTTTTTGAACGTATTGTTTTTAGCCTGTTTTGACCCTGAGGATCACAAGTATGAGCCCTAAGTGAGGGATACCAGAGGGTTAACATTCCTAAGGAGAAATAAAAATAGAAACAAACTAGACAGTTGACAACAGTAATAAGAGTCTACATTTGAGCTCCATTTCATTTCATTTAAAGGGGTGGCTCATTGTGATTTCACTTTTTTAACGCTAGTTAGAGTGTAATGTTGCTGTTTGAGCATAAACAATATCTACAAAGTTATGAAGCTGAATGTTCAATGCAAAATGAGATATCGAGAATATCAATTCTGGCAGTTTAATGACCACAAAAACGGCTGGTAGGGACTACAACAAGTTACTTCCCGGGTTCATGACATCACAAACCAAGATAAACCCTGCCCCTGGGAAAAGGCAGCCAAGGGGGCGAGGCCATGCTGTGCTGCTTTAGAGAAGAGGAAGAGAAAACTAGAGGTGCACATAAAAATCTATTCATATATGAATCGCGATTCTGTCTTCTAATGATTCTAATGGACCTAATTCACGAGTTTCAAAATCAATGTTCTAAAGCAGCGGTTCTGTTCCTCATGTCCTCCTGCTCTGCACATGCTCTCTCAGGACAAAACCGTATATTAAAAGCCAACATAAGCAGTAGCATTTACAAATAACAGCATATTTAAAAGTATGAGACAACAACAAACAAAAAACATATGCCTATCATTAAAAGCAGTGCTTGCACAGGTTCTGCACGATCTTCTTCAATAATATCCTCTGCTTCTCAATCAGGCTCAAACTGATAAGCGATATTGACAACGCCATTGTTTACAATACAACCGGACAGGGTTGGCAGGTTTTCACAACAAAACCTACCCAACTGCTACTCAAAACTAGCCCAATCACGTTTTGAGGGGGGTCACCAGTAAAAATTGCATTTTGGGGGGCAAAATATCACGTTTTTTGGGTTGCTTCAACTCACGGCAGGAGTTTTAAAGTAGCCCAATTCTGCGGAAAAAAACACAGACTTGGCAACACTGCAACCGGAGCACATGCCACTGAGGTGAGGGGTGGGACGTTTAGACGGTGGTTTACCCAATCACAACACCCTGGCATAGCTAACCAATCACAGCCCGTCGCAGTGTTTCTCAGAGTAGGGACAGAACGGTGTGGAATAAAGGTAAATTATGTGAAAAATAATGTGTTTTTTAAAAAAAGAACGAATGACCAATAACTGATAAATGGCACACAATATAATTTCATACCAATTTGTATCTATATTGCTACATTGCAACCCACTCCAATATGTGTGCTTAAAGGGTTAAATCTTTGCCATAATCCATCACCATCTCTTTAAATTATTGATGATCTTTGTCTTAAAACAAGTGGAATTATATCCAATATCAGCAGATAAATATCCATTGAAGTCCGATAGCAGTAAAATAAATAAATAAAAACACCAATATGGTGGCATCTTTTTGTGCATCCATTAAATGGAACTCTATAGAGTCATTTCTGAGGAATACTGTACATTTTTCTTCTGAGCCACTTTATCTACAAAAACACAAACAGCACTGTAAAGCCCTCATGTTTAAATAGACTGGAGCTGGGAAAGCTACGTGAGCGGCAGATGTTTGATCTGCACATGCTCTGATATGAACGAATCCCTTTCATCCTGATACAAACATGGCTGATTCATTTATCAACACATACAGATGGAACAGATACTCTAAACCAGAGTAACTGGTAAGCTCATGGCTCACGCATCTCTTCTGACAGAATCTCAAAACAAAAAAAAAATCTTAATTTTTATGCAAAAAAAAAACATAACAGACGGTTATATCTTCATAGAAGTACACATGCACGCTCACGTGTGCACTTTTAAAAAAGGATGTAGTTTGTCCCCTGCTGGTCACATGAGAATAAACAGTCCGCATTCATACACACTGGCACTAAAGTATAAATGAATAAGAACTGCAATAACAAGATCAGTTCAAACAGAACAAAATAAACTCATATACATCTGTATGTGTATAAAGTGTGCTGATACTGAGTATCAGCTGTTTAAATGAGGCCTCAGCGAGCATATGGCGATACAGAGACAGGAGATAATAGGAGATCTGTCAACACCATTTGGTCTCAAGAACATTGGATGGCAGAACAGTCTAGACCCACTTTAATCTGACTTTCCTGAGTGTGTGTGCTTATGTGTGGGTATGTTTTTGTGTGTGTGAATAAAAAAAAACTATGGTAGTTTAAAGCTGGTTAATTTTAGCCGTAATCCTCTGCAAAGCCATTGACCAATAGGCTGCAGACCTGAAGTAAAACCAATGGGTTGTAGTGTGAAGAAAGCGCCAACAGATGGCAGCACTACAGCACAAGAGTGTTTGAGAGTTTAAGCGTTTATATATAGGCTGTGTCTGAAACCTTTACAGAGGCACATTTAAATCAAAACCTATTTGCTAACCTATCTATTAAGATACCTCCAAGTTTTTTGTCTGGATGATGTTTTAAGTCAGATTAACCTGTATTGCATTTTCACAATACATATTGTTTCAAAGCAGTTTTATGTTGTATTAAAAACACCTGGTGGTCAGACCAGAAGAATGCCTTAAGGATAGTTCAGCAATTAATGAAAATACTGATATCATTCACCAACCCTCATGTCAGCTCAAAACATGTATTTCTTTCTTCATAAAATATACAACAGACTATTAAAAGAAGATATTTTGAAGAATTTCCTTTTTGGTAACTACTATTGACTTCCATTATATGGAGAGAGAGGAAAAAAACATTACAACATACATTACAATATATTAATAGTTAATAGCAAATTGTTCGAACATGAAAAAAGCTGTACAATGGTCATTTTCAATCATGAAATATTCACTAGGTTATGTCTAAAGCTCACTTGAATTTGCTCAAGGTCACTAGATATGGCATTATGGTTTCCTCGGAAGGAAGTCTGAAACCAGTTTCCTTTATAGTAAAAGTTTTAGCAGAAACACGGCTGATTTAGGTTTATGACACAGCCGGAAAGAAACTCTCAGATTTACACTAACAAGGTATATTTATCAAGGATAATACTGTCCAGTATCTACACAACTGGTATGCATGTGTATGACTGGACCTGAATTATGTGCATGAGAGGAAGTCAAAAGGGGGTGTGAGGCCCATCACACCTGCTCTACATGAAGACCAGAGAGATTAGAGCAGCAACTGAACACAGAGCAGATGTGCCGACACGAACACACACACACACACACACACACACACACACACACACACACACACACACACACACACACACACACACACACACACACACACACACACACACACACACACACACACACACACAACCACCACCAGCACTCAAAGGTTTTTTTTTTTATTTGTTTTTCTTTTATTAAAGAAATTAATACTTTTAATCAGCAAGGATGCATTCAATTTACAAATAGTGACAGTAAAGGGATTTAGAATGTTAGAGAAGATTTCTATTTTGAATAACTTCTGTTCTTTTGAACTTTGTATTCATCATAGAATCCTTAAAATAAAGAAATAGCCTAAATGTTTCTTAAGCAGCAAATCAGCATACTAGAATTATTTCTGAAGGATTATGGGACACTGAAGACTGCAGTAATGATGCTGAAAATGTAGCCTTGGTGAGCATAAGAGACTTCTTTAAAAAAATATTTTAAAAATCTTACCAACCCTAACATTTTTCACAGTAGTGTATGTTAATACAAGTGAAAATGCAACTTCTGTATATCAATTAAAAAATCCACAAATGTTTGCAACAGTATACTACTTAACACAACTAAGGAACATAACCTGATTCTTAGGAGCTTCAGAGGGGGCTGAATGGGTTGAGATGTGTTGTGTATGTGTCAGATACCTGAAGACATTCTCCTCACCAGCAGTCACCTCAACACTGACCCCTTTAAAGTCAACTGTGAAATTGTTCTGCTCTAAAAATACGTCCTCCATGGCTCTGAACATTAATGTCTGTGTGAATGGTGTGTTTCAGTGTGTGTGGTTTACCTTCTGCATTGCTGAATTCCACATCAGTGCAGCTGCTTTAACAACCACACCCCATCACCATGGCGACCGTGCCTCCTGGCAACCATCAATGTTTCCACAGTCCAGTGGTTTATGGGGAGCTAAGCAACTTAAACTGGATGTTCCTGTGACCACAACCCAATTATTTATCAATGGGGTGGAGTTTGTGTTCTGGTTTATTAAAGCAATTTCTTGATGGATTTCTGTGTTGGAGTGTTATGATTCATAACTTATGAATGAGATTCTCTGACACTTCTTTCTTAATGCTGAGATCATTCATCTTTACTCACTTGTGTTTGACTGCATCTGATCAAGTGTACCAGTAAATTGATGTGTCAATTTATTTGTGTGTGATTTTACAGATAATCAAGCAGATTGAAAAATTTTTTATTAACTGCTCATGCTCATTTGCCCTATTTTTAATTTTACATTCCCCTTGACTTCATCAAATTAAATAAATAAATAAAAAGAAGAAGAAGAAAAAAAGTAATAAATTAAAATAATTATAGCCTTGCTATATCAGACAAAATTTAATGTCAGTGCATCCCTATTTTAAAGACAACTGGCACTCAAGTAGAAAACCTTTTTAAGAAAAGCTTTGGGCAGCTTGCTTGATCATGTGTAATGATGCTATTTAACTTTATGCTGCTATTTCTGAGTGTTTCAGCATGAACGCTTCATTAAACTTCAGTAACCAGTGAGTAAATTCACTTCATTATCATAATATTTGCATAGGTTTCTATAGGAATTTCTATATAGAGATCAGTGCCCAACAGCCACCAAGATATTTTGCAAAAAAATACACCCAAATATTGAATATATGAAAGACGTGTTTATATGAAAGACAAAATAATTATTTAAAAACAAATAATTCTCATTTAGAGATGTCTGAGATATTCCCTATTAAAGGGTTAACCAATTTAAAAAAGTCACACCTGGCAATATGAAGTTCAGTCTCTTTTCAATTGACTTTACAATAAATTTCCACTTCTCATTTGTCATCTCCTGCGCTTCATTACGCTGTGAGTCTCTCTGGCTGGTGGAGAGCTGCAGAGAGAGGGGCTTGTTGTGGTCAGAAGAGGCCCAGCACCCTCCCTCACAAGACAGACTCTCTGCATCTGCTGGGCCCCTTCAGTTCACTCAACCCCTGTGTAATTACCAGATGTAAATTATAATGTTGCACTGCAAGGATGACGTGTTTCTTCCGTCTCTGTGTGTGTGTGTGTGTGTGTGTGTGTATGTGTGTGTGTGTGTGTGTGTGTGTGTGTGTTCACATCTGTAGAACTGTAGTGTGGACCTCAGCGGTTGAAACTCAAACCTCCACTGGGATGAAAGTAATGAGGAGAGGAGAGGAGAGGAGAGGAGAGGAGAGGAGAGGAGAGGAGAGGAGAGAGAGAGGAGAGGAGAGGAGAGGAGAGGAGAGGAGAGGAGAGGAGAGGAGAGGAGAGGTTAGATGACTAAGCCGTTACCCGAGTGGTCAACCAACCCTCTTAGCACACCATGGCAATATAATCGCCATTGGCTAGTAATTTTTTTTACTCACCAGACATATATACTACACTATTTTACACACACACATATAAATCATATATATGTGTGTGCGCTTGTTTTTGTATGTATATGCGTGTATAATTATATATATAATTCCACAAAAGCTTATATTTGTAAAATGGCACAGCTTCTTAAATCTTAGCTTCTTAATCAGTCAATCAAGCATTATATTATGATGTTATTATACTTAAGCACTATTTAATGATAGAACTTTAGTGATTAGAACTAAAACTTGGTAACCATGTATGAATGCGTATTTGTCATTTTAGCTGAATTTAGGACCGGTGGTGGTGCTTAAGATATTGTTGGTCATTCAGTGTTTTCTGTAAAAATAATAGAACTGAGAATAGCAATAGATAACAGTAATTATTATTAAAAGATAATGCTACTACTAATTTTACTAATATACTAACAATATAAAACGCACTAAGGATTGATGAGCTGCTACGGGTTCATGAATATTAGTCACGTTGTCAGCGTGATTAACTCTGCATATTTTTTGGTATATTCCATTAATATTCTGCATACACAGTTTAGAAGAAAAAACTTTAGGTGTCCTGGATGTTTTCATGTGTTATGTTCCTAATAAAGTATTCAGCCAGCTGGCAGGTAGTTTTATTCACTTGCCAATGTCCATTTTCTCGCATTAGCAACTCGCCCAAGTGTTAATTCTGGACCCTGAATTGAAATACAAAACTGGGATTTGGGAATATTCCAATAGTGCCCCCGAAATCATCCAGATGATGGCACTCAACCATAACAGAAACCCCCTAGGAGCTTCCAGCCCAGGCTCTGAGCAGATAACAGCTCATTTGAAACAGATATCAACCCTCTGCGGGTTTTTCAATGATGCTGACTGAATCATACTCTCTCTCTCAAACACACACATTCACGTATGCAGGGATGGGCAGTATTTCAAATACATGTATTTGAAATACAAAATACTATTTATATACTAAAATAGTATTTTTGTAGTTTCAAAATACATAAAACACTTTTTGCCAATCAACCTCTTTATTAGATTGCTGATTTTTTTATCAACAAGTATACAAAAATACTTAAAACAAGAAATTACTAAGATTAAATGTATTTAAATACAAAATACATTTGATTTTTCCAAAGGTTTTTAAATACAAAATACATTATTTCAAATACATGTATTTGAAATACTTCCTGTCCCTGCATATAATAAGGAGGTTGATACCTTATGTATTTTGAAAATACAAAAATACTCAGATTAAATGTTTAAATGCAAAATACATTTGATTTTTTTCAAAGGTATTTTAATACAAAAAAGTATTTTCTTTTATTTCAAATACATGTATTTAAAATACTGCCCATTCCGCATGTATGGATCATTTTGGTTTTCTGTCCCAATGACACACATTCACATAAACACTCACAAAGCTCCAGACATTATTATAACCATGGTTCTCACTATCGACTCATCTGTGCTCTCCTTCCTGTTGTTTGTAAGGACTATGCTGAGATACAGTCTGTGTGTGTGTGTGTGTGTGAGAGAGAGTGAGTGAGTGAGTGAGTGAGTGAGTGAGTGAGTGAGTGAGTGAGTGAGAGAGAGAGAGAGAGAGAGAGAGAGAGAGAGAGAGAGAGAGAGAGAATGGGTTCTGGAAAAGGTGTATTGTCCTGCTGGCCTCTTGATGTTGTCATGTGACATTCATGTTAGCTGAACTGGCCAAGGAGTCACGCAAATGCTGATTACAGATGTGGGCAGCACTTCCTGCTCTCCCCTTCTGTGTCTTATGGCTGATGGGGAATTTCTGTTTGTTAGAAACCTTATGACAGTCTCTCATTGGTCTTGTGGATCCACATTTTTGACTACAGGGTCAATGACATGGAAGAGGGTCCATTTTTAACTATCGTTCAAAAGTTTGGGGTCAGTAAGATTTTTTTTTTTTTTTTAAGAAATTAATAATTTTATTGAGCACAGATGAATTCCCGAATTCAGAAAATCCTGGAAACATTGCTAATGATAAAAAATGTTTCTTGAGCAGCAAATCAGATCATCATCAAATCAGATCAAAATGATTTTAGAATGATTTCTGAAGGATCATTAGACACTGAAGACTGGATTAATGATGCTGAAAATTCAGTTTTGCATCACAGGAATAAATTACTTGAACTAAGCTTGCCTTGTCATAAAAAGTAAAATTATATGTTATTTTAAGTGACTTACTGACCTTGACACCCAATCCTGAGGGTCTGCAGTGGTGCTCTATATGATATCATTTCCATTATAAAAAGCATCATGTCACTGGCATAAATAAATTCAGATATTCTTTGTAGCTTATTCTTCCAAAAACTGCCCACTTAGAATATTTGACAGATATGTAATGCAATAAACTAATTTTGCTATAATTGTATACATTTTTTGAAACCACCTTTGCATCATAAGCATACCTATGATATATGATCAATAATTTGTGCTAAGTACAGTAGGCAGCTCACTAGGTTGTGGACCTCCTGTGACCTCTCAGCTACACTCCTGTGTTAAAAAAAACACAACTGTCAGACCTAAACAAGCAGCTGAGAGAGAGAGAAGATGTCTGGAAGGAGAAAGAGGGAGGCAGAGAAATGTGTATTCATAGATTTCAGCTGAGAGATAACCAAATAAGGCAACAGCTTAAAGAAGAGACTGATCTTGAGAAAGAAAGTAGCTGAAAAGATAGACAGAGGAGACAGAGGTATGGTGGAAATAAACAACAGCACGTCCAACGTAAAAAAAAAAAAAAAAAAACACGATGACGAGATGATTACCTGATAAAGAAAAGGTCCAAATTGCTGAGATTTGCTAAAGGGGCCATATCATGGAAAGCTGAATTTTCTTTGGTCTTTAAAAATAAGAGTTTGATGTTGTAGTGCATTGATATACTTTAATGTTCACGAAGCAAAGCTCCTTAACCAGTCCACTCAGTCTTTATAGAAACTAAGCTGCAAAAATGGGTCATTCAGAAATCATGATGATATTGACGTCACAATCCATGAGCACTTTAACATATGACCACCCACGTTTGGCCCAGACTGATGAACAACACGTATGTGGAAGTTAAAAATGGCAACACTACCGTTAAGATTGCAGGTCAGCAAAGAAGAACAGTCTGTTCTTAACACAGCATAAATGATGCTGTGCAATGCTAACATTTGTCTTTAGATGTCCGATTATCAAAAGAGAGGTTCACCAAGGCTATATATGTGATCAAAAATACAGTCAAAACAGGAATTTTGCAAAATAGTATTTGTTAAAATTTTGGTCAATTTAATGCATTCTTGCTGAATAAAATTAGTAAGTTCTTTCAAAAAAAAAATTCATCTGCATCTATTTGAACTCTGACTTCCACTTGAGTTTCCTAGTTTGGTGTTCAACTTCAAGTGCTGTTTATTGCATGTTTTCAAGCAGGACACTGGGAAATCTAACCAGGGTTCATTAACATGTGTCTTAAAAGTCCAAGAAAAGGTAGAAAATGATCATTTCAACTAAATTATGTACATTACGTCCTTTTAAAACTGAAACATGAATTCTGATGGATAACTATTGAAGAATATGACAGGAGTGGGTAGACATGTGAGAAAATGAGATAAATTTGTTGTGTTAGGAAAGTTGTCCTCCCTGCCCTCAGGCTGCTGCTATATTACCCTACGCTCGAATTATTTCTTCATCAGCCGCTCCAATTAGGCAAGTCCCAGGCTCCAATCCCGGCCTGCCTGGACACGCTTCCCTAGGGAAAAACATCTTATCCCTTAACAGACTCAGAGAGAGGGATGTTTGTGCTTACAGGGCAAGTGAGACTGTTAAACTGTGTATTAATAACGATAAACAAGTTTGCCAATTGTTAAGGGAAAACCAATAAATTCATAATATCCAAACACAAGTGAGTAAGTGAGTGACGTGACATACAGCCAAGTATGGTGACCCATACTCAGAATTCGTGCTCTGCATTTAACCCATCCAAAGTGCACACACACAGCAGTGAACACACACTGTGAACACACACCCGGAGCAGTGGGCAGCCATTTATGCTGCGGCGCCCGGGGAGCAGTTTGGGGTTCGGTGCCTTGCTCAAGGGCACCTCAGTCGTGGTATTGCCGGCCCGAGACTCGAACCCACAACCTTAGGGTTAGGAGTCAAACTCTCTAACCACTAGGCCACGACCTCCCCAAGATATGCAAAAGAAGCTGACAGCACATGGACCGTGATCAGGACTAACTGGCCTTGTTCCATCCTCTTGCCGGAAGAATAAATACAGCACTAGTGGTGTTTCAGTAATGAACAAATTGTGTTCTTTGGAAAAACTGTTTATCTTAACAAATTGTTTTCATTTAGTCATTTTTTCATTCATTAAGTACATCAAGCACATGCCTGCTGTGGTGCAAGCAAAGAGCATTTGAGTGCCAGATGTAAAGAAGAATTTCACTGGTTGGTCCTATTGAATGAATCGAAAGCGTCACTTAATAAGTTTTGTGAACCATCTGAATGAACAAAGTATCTCATTCGTATATAAAAATGTCAAACTGAGGCATCTGATTGAAGACCAAGGATTTCCTGACTGACTGAATCTGAGTTAATTCATCTGTGACCAAAAAAATGGACCAATTTATGAATGTGTAAAAATTACTGATAACCAAGCACATTAAAATGAATAGATGTTATTTAAAATCATAATCCATTATTTAGACTTTTGTTGGCTTAATCTTAAGCTTGATGAATGTCAAAAAGTTGGCAAAATTTGTAGAATAGATTAAGAGAAATTGTTTATGATGCTAGACGTAGTAGATTTGCAGTCAAGCAGGTTTTAATAAAGAGTAGTAAAACCTTTTCTTTTCTTTTTTTTTTTTTTACAAAACCTTTTTAACAAATGAATCTGTTTGAACTAATCTGTTAAGTGAATCATTTCCTTATAATAGACAGACTGGTTGCCATCTACTGATATAACCTACAGAAAGGATTATTGAACAAATCTCTATACAAATCTTTTCAGTAAAGATTCAAACCACTAGAATGAATAAACTGTGGACAATGACCTCATGCCCAAAGAGTTATAGCTAAATACACAGTCTGATCTGTCTTCTCTTCCTTCCTCTCTCTCTTCCACACACACCAGCTGTGTACCATCAACAAGCTGAGCTGCATTAGCTGCTGTGTTCTGCTGAAAGAGAGAGTCATTGTGTGAATCTCCTCACAGCACTACAGCCCTGTGCCCTGCCCAACTATTCCTTTAATTCTGCTCTCATCTCCCAGTCTCTCTTTCAGCAGGGCACACAGGAATGTACTCCAGTGGGAAGAGAGGCATTTTCATCATACTTACAAAAATTGCCCTCTGCCCACTCTGTACTGACAGAAATGGAAAGTTTTGGCTTTTGCTCTGTTATTACAATCAAACATTTTATGGACTGGAATTTTCAAAATTGTAGAAAGCTTACACACACACACACACACACACACACACATATGCACATATATACAATATATATATATATATATATATATATATATATATATATATATATATATATATATATATATATATATATATATGTGCACCAAGAAGTGTCCATTTTAGTGGAAACCATGCACTGTAAATAAAAGTTTTATGGAAAAATGCTACAGTACATTTTCTGTTATGTAGTAAATGTTTATTATTTCAGTACTGTGTCTTTGTATGTATAATTGAGTAGTGGCCATATTTTATTAACAGGCCACTTATGATTAACTGATTTTTCATGTGGCTTTTTATTTTACTACCAGTAATTTATCATGGGGGTTATAGGTGCTTTTTAAGGTACAAAGCATATTTTGGTACTTCAAGTAGCCTAATATGCCGTCTTGTAGCCTAATACCAGAAATATTGTCACCATATTTTTTAGGGCGAAATTCTGGCAACATATGTGACCCTGGACCACAAAACCAGTCTAAAGTCGCTGGGGTATATTTGTAGCAATAGTCAACAATACATTGTATGGGTCAAAGTTATAGATTTTTTTCTAGCCAAAATTCATTAGGATATTAAGTTAAGATCATGTTCCATTAGGGTATTTTTTTACATTTCCTACTGTAAATATAACAACACTTAATTTTTGATTATTAAGATGCATTGCTAAGAAGATAATTTGGACAACTTTAAAGGCAATTTTCTCAATATTAAGATTTTTTTGCACCCTCAGATTCCAGATTTTCAAATAATTTTATCTAGGCCAAATATTGTTCTATCCTAACAAACCATACATCAATGGAAAGCTTATTTATTCACCCTTTTTAGAAAAATTGACACTTATGACTGGTTTTGTGGTCCAGGTTCTGGACTGTAATGAATATTCATTGTAGAAAATTCATATACACAAACACGCTTGCAAAATAAACTCATGAGTCTATCAGACAGATGAGTGGGTCACTGTCATGGCTATTCCCATCAAACACAGGACACTGGATTGACTGCAGGCTACCGAGACAGTCAAATGACTAACAAGAGCACTTCTGTAATGGTTCATCAGGTTCACTTTAGGTTATAGAGACAGACACGGTGGGAGAAGGAGAGCGCAAGAGAAAGAAATCAATAAGCAGCCATTATGTGAGTGCTGTCATCCACTGTGAACAGGGGTGGAGGCCAACGCCCATCTGCGACTCTGCATTCAACATCTAAACCCTAAAGCGATCATTCTTCAAATACAGTCCCAATAATAAGCTACTGCAGTGAATAACAGCATACTGCTCACACATGTTTTATACTGTGCCCCTGCATTTCAATACAGTGAGTCAGTGTTATCTGAAGGGTGGAGTGTTACTGAAGCAGATTCATAACTGTAGCTCAGCACTGTTTTAAGGTATGTCACAAGAAGCCACTGTTGTGCTATTGATGAGAACTGTTCGATTTGTTCAGTTATCAATTGTTATTCTCTTCTTCTGTTTTTGTAAATCACTGGTGTGTGTCATGTCGCCCCATCCAGACCAGGCTTCTCAGAAAGGAAGCCTTTCTAAATTTGGGTTTGTAGCATCATGGATCAGTGTACATGAATTCCTGATTCACCGCACAATTTCCTGAACTCACAGAAGCACTAAACTGGCATGAGATGAGAGAGGATCTGAAACACTCCCCTCCGTGTCAGTCTGACCAATTGAAATCCTGAATCATTCTTAATGAATATCCCTCATAATGGATTTGAGTATCTTCTAAAAGGAGATCCATCTATATTTGCGTTCTTTTCATCTATTCATCTAACCATCTATCCTCTTTCCTTATCTATTTTCCCATCATGTTCTCCTGCATGATTTGATGTGATTCAAAAACCATCTTGAGATTAAGTGAAAGAACATCTGACCTTCTGTACAAAAAAGTGATAAATGTCACTCATTTTCTTATTAGATTAGTGACCCATGCATATTGTAGAACGTGATTTTTTTTATTTTACTTAATTACTGACATTTTAAAAATCATAGTTTTTGAACATGATCATAGGCATTTTGACCGAAGATTGCCAAGGACACTTTAAACTGATCAAAAGTGACAATAAATATATTTATAATGCAAAAAAAAAAAAAAAAGATTTGTATTTTAAAACAATACTGTTCTTTTGAACTATCTTTTCATCAAAGAATCCCATTTAAAAATGTATCATGGTTTCCACAAAAATATGAAGCATCACAACTGTTTTCAACATTGATAATAATAAGAAATGTTTGTTAAGCAGCAAATCATCATATTAGGATCATTTCTGAAGGATCATGTGACATTAAAGACTGGAATAGTGATGCTAAAAATTCAGCTTAGCATCACAGGAATAAATTACCCTAAAATGTGTTAAAATAGAAAACAGTTATTTTAAATTGCATAATATTTCACATTTGACTGTTTTACTGCTTTTTTTTTTTATCAAATAAATGGCAGCCTTAATGACCACTAATTTTTTTTTAAAATCATACCAAACCAAAAGTAGTGAATAAAGAATGAAACAAAAAGAGTGAGCGGAGTGTGTAAAGCAGCTCTGGAGGCCTGTGTGATGATGTTTCAAACAGCGTCTGAGTGCTAATGAACCTCTACTTTCAGTCTTCTAAAATAGCAATCAACGGCATTTTTAAAGCAGTGGAGAAAATCACAGTTGTGTAATGTTTCTTTGCATGATTAATAGATCATGCAATTAAATAATATAGATCATGCAATAATTAAGTAACAGACTGACAAAACAATTGCTTTGAATGTGTTCATTGGAGTCTGTGTACATGATGTTTGTGAACACTAAATGCAATCTGCTGATCTCTTTAAATGAAGTGTGTTCTCGTGTTCTCTCCATCTTACTTCCCCTCCTCTCTGCCTAACCGCTTTGTGATAATTGAATCAGGGTTCAGTTAGGCATGACTGAGAGAGAGCGGCACATTCACTCTCTCACACACACTCGTACCACACCCTCTGAGCAAAACAACACCAGACTATATTTATCAAGTGTATTTGTGTCCATAATGAGAAAATAGCATCTTTCTTTTTAATCTCCCTCCCTGATCTGTTCTTGTTCTCCGTAAATATCTTCCCTCTGTCTTTCACTGTGTGGGTTGGGGACAGGGGTTAGATTTATGTCATATTCACACACAGACTCAATTCCTTGAATATATAACTTTACTGTCACACTCTAAAAGATTATTATGCCACCACTGTAAATAATATTATACCTTTTATATTGTCACATAATGGATGCTGAAGTGAGTTTAGGCCTAATAGGTCTGTTAATGTACAGAATCTCTGAAACGTTAAAGTGAGTACAATTATTTCAAATAAAGTTACAACAAGCCCATTTTTTCAAGCAAAACGCTTCACAAAGGTCTGTCCGTTTGTCAGGTTTCAAATGCTAAAAACTTGATATACTGATCAAAATCTGAAATGGTTGTCAAACATTAAAGAATCGTGTTCGTATGGTGCTTCAAGTGCACACTAAAAGCTTGTACCTCTGAACTGGGCATTTGTTATCACCACATGCCATGCATTCAAATCAGAAACATAACATGGCAGTAGTCTAAACAAAACTAAAGATTTATACGGTAAACTCGAATAACTACATTTCAATTCAAAATAAAGACACATTATCACTTATTTATGAATGGTATCACAACTAGTTGTTTTTGTTAAAGCAAACCATTAAGTTTGAGTGATTAAATTCACAGCATTCACTAAACACTTGCCTTTTGCTCACTGATCTCGAAATATAGAATATAGATATATAATATTATAGTGTCTATATTATAGATCAGCAGCTCGTCTATCATTCATGTTCTCAGAACTAATATCAAACTAGTTTCAATATTTCTATCTCCTCTTGTAGGGCACAAAGAGATGAACTACACCTGTGGTTAACCTGACAGGACAAGTGTGTTAACTTGAGAAGAACCGACTTCAGACATCCACTAAAAATCCTTTTGACACCAAAATGGCTGAGAAAAGAATCAGAATCAGGAAGAGACTTATTGCCAATTATGTTTACACAAACTTGATATTTGTCTCCGTGACAAAAGAAGTTTCTATATTTGATAATTCAGACATTTTAAGCATCTAAATAATTTTGGTGCAAATCAAGATCTCTTTACTTATGTCACTAAACAGTGTGGTAAAATCTTTAGTTAAGACACAGGTAACTGAACAGACATGATAAGAGAAATGATAGAATACAATCTATTTCTAACGATGCACGAAAACCATTTAGTCCTGATGGCTATATGCATAAACACGCTTTCCTTCCTCATTTCACATCAAAAGTGTCCAATAAAAGAGCAGAGGAAAACCTCTGACTGTAAAATAAAGAATTATGATGAAGAAAAGATCTGAGACATACTGTACAGTAAAGCTATAGCCCTGGGTGATGTTGTAATATATGGTTACACACCCATACAAACACGGAGAACATACACATACACTCTCAAATATACAGTGGTTTACAAATAAATAGTTCCTCTTTCCCTCCTCATAAATAAAAACAGACACACAGAGAAAGACGGGTTAAATCAATAATCAGTTTAGCCAATATTAGTTCTTTAATATCAGATCTACAGTTAAATGCATGTGTCTGTAAATGCATTCAGATGGTTTCTGAAGGAATAATTTTAAAAATAATAATAATAATAATGTATTGTTGGAATAAATTACGCAACTTTCTATGTAACTTTCATTTTACAAATAAAAAAGACAAACAATTTTGTAAATAATACCAATTTTATAACAGTTAGCCTACATTTATTAATCATTATAAAAGTTGATTCTGCACATCAGACATAAACAATTATCTGTATCAAATATTAAAAAAAACAACCAGCCTGTTTCTAATTATGAACATTTTCACTTAAACTTTATCGTTTAGGCTACATACACTTTACATGTGCAGTGATTGATTGACAGGCTGTACAGCTGATTCCTGAGCTCACAGCAGCGTTGACAACAACAACAATGTGCTTTTTATATTACAGTACGACTGTTTCAGTCGTTCATACACGCTTCATAAACTACTGAAGGGTAAAATGCGATAATTGACCCAAGCAGGCGGTTAAAAGAGCTTCAGGAGGAATAGCGGTGTCATCTGTTTGTACACACTGTAGCCACGCCACGCTACTAAATCCTCTTAGGAAATCATGCTCTCTTATGCTACACTGTTTAACACACACACACACACACACACACACTGATGTTCAGCTCGACTTTACACAAACATTCGCGGAGCAGCCGATGCTCAGCGCGCTTTGCGTTAGTGAGGAAAAGTCTTGCACTTACTTCGT